>NC_081552.1:260114106-260354106 GCF_963082655.1 Stomoxys calcitrans | reverse complement strand
ATGAGAATTGTCTTAGGCCCTTCGACATCTTTCTTCAATTTGGCCCAGATCGGTCCAGATTTGGATATAGATAGCGATCCCCCGATTTAGGGTCTTAGGCCCAAAAAGCCACATTTATTGTCCGATTTTGCAGAAATTTGGGACAGTGAGTTGTCTTAGACCCTTCGATATCCTTCGTTAATTTGGCCCTGATCGTTTCAGATTTGGGTATAGCTGCCATATATACCGATCTCCCGATTTTAGGTTTTGGGCTCGTAAAAAGCGCATTTATTGTCCGCTGTCGGTATTTGGAACAGTGAGTTAAGTTAAGCCCCTTGACATACTTCGGTTTTAGGTTTTGTTGCCATAAAAGGCGCATTTATTGTTTAATTTTGCCGAAATTTGAGACAGATCTCTCGATTTAAGGTTTTGGTCCCATAAATGGCGCATTTATTGTCCGATTTTGCCGAAGTTGGGGACAATGCGTTGTGTTAGGCTCTTCGATTTTTTCTTTTTGATGAAAGGTGGTTTACATATATACCCGAGGTGGTGGCTATCCAAAGTTCGGCCCTTAATGCCTTTTTACTTGCTTTTTTTTCGTATGATAATGAATCCATTTATGCATATTTTGCAACGTCTTTTTTCTGCAAGTTTATAAGATATTCGATTTAAGAGCAATGCACTTGAAATCATCCACTCACATGGTTGAGCCCTTGTTGAGATTTGAGATTTTGGTCATTTAAAGGTACCGCAAACAGTGCAACTTATGTGGAATCTTTGCAAATGCATATTTCGTCCTTGAGCCCAAGTTAGCGATTCATGCTAAGTGCCCATCTGTTTTTGATATCCAATTTATAGTGCGTTACGAAAGTAAAATCATATAAAGTTCAAAAAAAAAAAAAAAAAATAAAATAAATAAAAGAGTGCCAAGTTCGGCCAGGCCGAATCTTGGGAACCTCAGGATTCTGCTAAAATTTTATACAAAATAAGTTTAGTTGAAGGGTATAATTCTATGGTTTTTGGACCGTTCTTGGCACAGTTGCTTGAAGTCATTACAGAATAAATGTGAAAAATTTTATCTAAATCAGACAAAAATTGCAGCTTTCAGGGGCTAAAGATTTCAAATCTGGAGATCAGATTATTTGGGAGCTATATCAGGTTATGGACTGATTTGGACCGTATTTGGAACAGTTGTTCAAAGTTGTAATAGAACACCGCATGGAAAATGTCAACCAAATCGGATAAAAATTGCGGCTTGTAAGGGCTCAAGAAGTCAAATCGGCAGATCGGTTTCTAGGGGAGCTATATCAGGTTATAGACCGATTTAGACCGTACTTAACACAGCAGTTGGAAACGGTAACAAAAAACTACATGAAAAATTTCAGCCAAAATGGACAAAAATTGCGGCTTCCAGGGGCTCAAGAAGTCAAATCGGGAGATCGGTTTATATGGGAGCTATATCAGGTTATAGACCGATTTCGACAGTACTTGGCACAGTTGTTGGGAGTCATAACAGAGCAACACGTGCAAAATTTCAGCCAAAGTGGACAAAAATTATGGCTTTCATCCTTAGCACTCACCATGAAACTCGAATTAAATTAAGCATCGCTAATTGATACGATGGAAGTCCAACATCTGATCCTCAATGGGATGGGATTAAAATAATTAAATTTTTGTTATGTATTGCCACAATATGCATGAATATAGCGGATGAGTCTACAGAAAGCTTTTATGTAGTAACATTCAAAAATAAATATTTTGCTTGCAAATACTTTTGGGCCATCACTTTCGTATGCTCCATTTGCATGGATAAATAAACGGTCATCCTGTCCACCACAGGGCTCAAATATGAAACACAAAGGATCAAAGTATCGCCGCGTAGAAAAGCACCATGACCTAAAAATAGATATTCGAGTCGATGGCTTTTTTTTTTTTGTTGCATATTTACACTGCCGAGTAGATCCTTGTTTTCTTTATTTTTTTGTGCAAAAATCTCTCAGTGACATGACGGACATTTAAATAAAAAGTGGCGTGCCTTAATGTTGTTTTCGACAGGAATTTCGTATGAATGGCAGATGTCTAATTTGTTATTTTGGGCAATGTTTCTTTGCTCCATGAACAAGAGTAATGGTTAATTCAATTAAGATCTGATGAAAGATATCCAACCAAAAAAACATTGTTTCGGATGAGTATCAACATGGAATGAAATAAAGTTTTGGTGAAATACTAACCCAAATACATATGAATTTGAAGTTTGAATTAGGCAAAAAGTCTATCGTGAATGAATTGACAGTCACCATGTAGTAGACTAAAGCTGGGATTGTAATCGATTGAGGGATGGATGCAAGTCCACAACTTTTTATCTATTGATCTGAGCGATAAAATATGTTCTAGACATTTGTAGAGGAGGACATAGGCTTCTACTTTAATAAAGGGTGAGATACAGGCTACCATGTGAGTTATTTTAAGCCTCCCTACATGTGAACTAAATACGTATTAGATCGGACTATATTTAGATATAGCTGTCATATAGACAAATCTGCCGATAAACGGTATAAAGCCCATAAAAGCTTTATTTTTCATCCGATTTCGGTGATATTTAAAACAGTGTGTTATTTTAAGCCTCCCTACATCTGACTTTAATATGGTTCAGATCGGGCTTTATTTAGATATAGCTGTCATATAGACCGATCTCCCGATAAAGGGCCTGAAGACCATAAAAGCTTTATTTATTACCCGATTTCGCTGAAAATTGAAACAGTGAGTTTCTCTGACCCTCATGATATCCGACCTTAATGTGGTTCAGATCGGTTTATAATTGGATATATCTGCCAAAAAGACCAATATTTTGTTCTACAAAATTGAATAGTGACATATTGGCTCAATGTCCGTGCCGAATTTGAGTACTTAAGTTATCCAACTTTCACCAGATTGTGACGAAATGTGGTTTACATATATACCCGAGGTGGTGGGTATCGAAAGATCGGCTCGGCCGGCCAAGACTTGAAATCGAGATATCGGTCTATATGACAGCTATATCCAAATCTGGACCGATTTGAGTCAAGTTGCAGAAAAATATCGAAGAACCTAACACAACTCACTGTCCCAAATTTCGGCGACATCGAGCAACAAATGCGCCTTTTATGGGCCCAAAAGCTTAAATCGAGAGATCGGTCTACATGGCAGCTATATCCATATCTGGACCGATCTGTGTCATATTGTAGAAATATGTCGAGGGGCTTCGCTTAACTCACTGTCCCCAATTTGGGCGACATCGGACAATGAATGCACCTTTTATGGGCCCAAAACCTTAAATCGAGAAATCGGTCTATATGGCAGCTATATCCAAATCAGGACTAATCTGGGCCAAATTGAAGAAATATGTCGAGGGGCTTTGCTTAACTCACTGTCCCAAATTTCGGCGACATCGGACAATGAATGCACCTTTTATGGGCCCAAAACCTTAAATCGAAAGATCGGTGTATATGGCAGCCATATCCAGATCTGAACCGATGTGGGCCAAATTGAAGAAAAATGTCGAAGGGGCTAAGACAACTCACTGTCCCAAATTTTGGCAAATTCGGATAATAAGTGAGGCTTTTATGGGCCTAAGACCCTTAATCGGCGGATCAGTCTATGTGGAAGCTATATCCAAATCTGAACCGATCTGGGCCAAATTGAAAAAAGGAGTCGAAGGGTCTACCACAACTCACTGCCCCAAAATTCAGTAAGTTTGAATAATAAATATGGCTTTTATGGGCCTGAGACCCTAAATCGGCCGAACGGTCTATATGGCAGCTATATTCAAATCTCGATCGGTCTAGACCAAACTGCATAAATATGTCGAAAGGACTAACATAGCTCACTGTCCCAAATTTCAGCAAAATCGGATAATAAATGTGGCTTTTATGGGCCTAAGACCCTCAAGCGGTGGATCCGTCTATATGGCAGCTATATCCAAATCTGGACCGATTTGGGCCAAATTGTAAAAAGATATCGAAGGGCCCAACACAACTCACTGTCCCAAATTTCGGCGACATCGGACAACAAATGCGCTTTCTATGGGCCCAAAACCTTAAATCGACAGATCGGCCTATATGGCAGCTATATCAAAATCTAAACCGATGTGGGCCCAATTGAATAAAGATATCGAAGGACCTAACATAACTCAATGTCCCAAATCTCAGCTAAATCGGATAATAAATGAGGCTTTTATGGGCCTAAGATCCTTAATCGGCGGATATGGCAGCTATATCAAAATCTGGACCGATATGGGCCAAATTGAGGAAAGATATCGGAGGGCCTAAAACAACTCACTGTCCCAAATTTTATTCTATTCAACTCGGATAATAAATATGGCTTTTATGGGCCTTAAACCCCCAATAGGCGGATCGGTCTATATGGGGGCTATATGAAGATATAGTCCGCCATAGCCCATCTTCGAACTTAACCTGCTTATGGTCAAAAAAAAAGAATCCGTGCAAAGTTTTCGGCTGCAGCGTGATTTCAACAGACGGACGGACAGACGGACGGACAGAAGAACGGACAGACGAACGGACAGACCGACGGACAGACGGACGGACAGACAGACATACGGACAGACAGACAGACAGACGGACAGACGGACAGACGGACAGACGGACGGACAGACAGACAGACGGACGGACAGACGGACGGACAGACGGACGGACAGACGGACGGACGGACGGACAGACGACGGACGGAAAGATGGACGGACAGACGGACTTTATAGGGTCGGAAATGGATATTTCGATGTGTAGGAAACGGAATGACAAAATGAATATACCCCCATCCTTCGGTGGTGCGTATAAAAACGATTGGCCATGGTGACGTATGATGTATGTTATATGTGGGAATAATAATCGAACAGTAATCATTCGCACCCATGCACATTTATTTTTATAAAAGGTTGATGCTGTGTAAGTGGTTCTGGTCAAAACCATGAGCATTATTAAATTGAAGACAACACAACCTCTTCCACTGGAACATAAGCTAGACATATCACGCATTTTTGACATACAATATGAGGAACCCATTACTTGTCCTGATTATGTCATTTTGACAAAGTCCAGTAAAATATTTTTGAAAACTCCCAATAATATATTCAACACAAAAATAGCACCAATTATTGGATCAAGCACAAAAAAAATATTAATAATATTGTATAACTAGTTTCGTTTTAAAGAGCAACATATTGGATTTTTTTTAACCGATTAGCACAATAGAGTCTTCGATGACTTTCTTGTATTGAATATAGCTCCTTAAAGAAGTGTCACCGCATTATCGCTTTACAGACTATGATATGAAGCAAAAATGCTTATTTTGCCCATGAACATCCACTAAGGAAACAGCGGCAAACTTCTCACATATCAATGAGAGAAGTCCGATTCAAGGAGGGGAAAACCACCTCTGAAAATTTCTTCAGATAGTCTCGCCAGGACTCGAACCCAGGCATTCAGCGTCACTCGCGGACATGCTTACCTCGGCGCTACGGTGACCTCCTGATATGAAGCTGTTTTTATATAACAGTTTAACATATTCAGTTTGAAATGACCCTTAAAGTGTGGAAAATGTATTCAATTTACTCCAAATAAAATGACGAGTTAAAATTTCCTATTTTCTTGCTTTTCTGAAATCTAGAATTTCTTCATTGCTCCAAAAAAAACGCTTAAATAGCAACACCCCTTGCTCTCATTTAAGCTCATACCAAATGTGTACCAACCACTTGTTCAATGTTCAAGACAGCAAAGGACATCGAACTTTTGCTGGTATAACAGTATGAAATGTCAGCGCGATGTTCGACGTTTGCTAGAACATCAAGCTGACATTTCATACTGTGATACCAGCTAAAGTTCGATGTCCTTTGCTGTCTGATTTAGGTTTAACTCAATTCGCTTTTTGCATATTTAAAGCAAAGGGAAAGCAGTTGGTATCAATCATACGAGTACGCTGGAATATTATGCTTTCGATTTCAAAACGAAGATATCAGTGATTGACTGACTAAATCTTTATGAGAAAATCACGTTTAAAGAAGAAACAAATTGCATGGATTTGTCATGTTGAAACCAAATATAAACAAGTCAAAAACGAACTGTACAAACTTAAATTTTTGAAAAGTTGCTATTATTTCATTTATATCATTTGCTTTAGTAAGGAAAAATCAAACTAAAACAAGTAAAATCGTTTAAAGCTAGGCTGAGCCGAATCTTATATTCCCCCCAAAATGAATCGCATTTCTTAAGTCCTATGAAGGATTTCTTTTTATAGGCAGGAACTAAAGAAAAAGAGAATAGGAGATCATAATAGGTGGTCCCTTTTGATATTTTATACCCACCACCGAAGGATGGTGGTACATTTATTTTGTCATTTCGTTTGCTATACATCGAAATATCCATTATCGATCCTATAAAGTATTGGTTGCCCAAAAAGTAATTGCGGATTTTTTAAAAGAAAGTAAATGCATTTTTAATAAAACTCAGAATGAACTTTAATCAAATATACCTTTTTTACACTTTTTTTCTAAAGCAAGCTAAAAGTAACAGCTGATAACTGACAGAAGAAAGAATGCAATTACAGAGTCACAAGCTGTGAAAAAATTTGTCAACGCCGACTATATGAAAAATCCGCAATTATTTTTTGGGCAACCCAATATAAAGGGTGATTTTTTTGAGGTTAGGATTTTCATGCATTAGTATTTGACAGATCACGTGGGATTTCAGACATGGTGTCAAAGAGAAAGATGCTCAGTATGCTTTGACATTTCATCATGAATAGACTTACTAACGAGCAACGCTTGCAAATCATTGAATTTTATTACCAAAATCAGTGTTCGGTTCGAAATGTGTTCAAATTTTGACAAATTTTGTTCAGCGATGAGGCTCATTTCTGGTTGAATGGCTACGTAAATAAGCAAAATTGCCGCATTTGGAGTGAAGAGCAACCAGAAGCCGTTCAAGAACTGCCCATGCATCCCGAAAAATGCACTGTTTGGTGTGGTTTGTACGCTGGTGGAATCATTGGACCGTATTTTTTCAAAGATGCTGTTGGACGCAACGTTACGGTGAATGAACACATTTCGAACCGAACACTGATTTTGGTAATAAAATTCAATGATTTGCAAGCGTTGCTCGTTAGTAAGTCTATTCATGATGAAATGTCAAAGCATACTGAGCATCTTTTTCTTTGACACCATGTCTGAAATCCCACGTGATCTGTCAAATACTAATGCATGAAAATCCTAACCTCAAAAAAATCACCCTTTATAAATTCTTCATCAGCGTAAGAATCTAAGACGATCTAACCATGTCCGTCCGCCTGTCCGTCCGTCTGTCTGTTGAAATCACGCTACAGTCTTTAAAAATAGAGATATTGAGCTGAAACTTTGTACAGATTCTTTTTTTGTCCATAAGCAGGTTAAGTTCGAAGATGAGCTATATCGGACTATATCTTGATATAGCCCCCATATAGACCGATCCGCCGATTTTGGGTCTTAGGCTCATAAAAGCCACATTTATTATCTAATTTTGCTGAAATTTGGGACAGTGAGTTATGTTAGGCCCTTCGACATTCTTCGTCAATTTGGCCCAGATCGGTCCAGATTTGGATAGAGTTGCCATATAGACCGATCCTCCCATGTAGGGTCTTAGGCCTATAAAAGCTACATTTATTATCCGATTTCGGTGAAATTTGGGATAGTGAGTTATGTAAGGCCCTTGGATATCCCTCTACAATTTGACCAAAATCGGTCCAGATTTGGATATAGCTGCCATATAGACCGATCCTCCGATTTAGAGTCTTAGGCCTACAAAAGCCACATTTACTATCCGATTTTGGTGACATTTGGGACAGTGAGTTGTCTAAGGCCCGTCGACATCTTTCTTCAATTTGGCCCTGATCGGTTCAGATTTGGATATAGCTGCCATACAGACTGATCTCTCGATTTAAGGTTTTAGGTCCATAAAAGGCGCATTTATTGTCCGATGTCGCCGAAATTTGAGACAGTGAGTTATGTTAGGCCCCTCGATACACTTCTGTAGTATTGCACAAATCGGTCGAGGTTTGGATATAGCTGCCATATAGACTGATCCGCCGATTTAGGGTCTTAGGCCCATAAAAGCCACATTTATTGTCCGATGTCGCGGAAATTTGGGACAGTGAGTTATGTTAGGCCCTCCAAGATCCTTCGCCAATTTGGCTCAGATTGGTGTAGATTTGTATATAGCAGCCATATAGACCGATCCGCCGATTAATGGTCTTAGGCCCATAAAAGCTACATATATTATCCGATTTTGCACAAATTTGGGACAGTGAGCTGCCTTAGGCTCTTCGACATCCCTCTTCTATTTGGTCCAGGTCGGTCCAGATTTGGATATAGCTGCCATGTGGACCGACCCTCAGATTTAGGGTCTTAGGCCCATAAAAGCCACATTTATTATCCGATTTTGCTGAAATTTGGGACAGTGAGTTGCCCTTTGACTTCCTTAGAGTTGTCTTAGGCCCTTAGATATTCTACGTCAATTTGGCCCAGATCGGTCCAGATTTGGATATAGGTGACATTGAGACCCATCCTCAGATTTAGGGTCTTAGGCCCATAAAAGCCACATTAATTATCCGATTTTTCTTAAATTTAGGACAGTTTGTTGTCTTAGGCCCTTCGACTTCCTTCGTAAATTTGGCCCTGATTGGTTTAGATTTGGATATAGCTGCGATATAGACTGATATCTCGAATTAAGTTTTGGGAAGATTGTACAACGCTTTTCTGGACGACTTTCACAATATCTAAAAAGTTTGATCAAAATCGGTTCTGATTCAGATATAGCTCCTATATATATCGTCCGATTTGCTGTAATACAACAATTAAATGGTCATTTGGTAACCGATTCTCTCAAAATTGGGATGGAAGGATTTTCTTATGACTCTCGACATTACTGGTGACTTTTATAGCAATGGGATCAAGTTTGTATATAGCTGCCATTTATGTATTTCTCCCGATTTTCACATATAGGGTCACTGCAAGCGCATTGCTAATTTTGCCCATGAACATTCCACTAAGGAACAGGGGCAAACTTCTCACATATCAATGAGTGCAGTCCGATTCAAGTTTAAGCTCAATGATAAGGGGCCTCCTTTCTATAGCCGAGTCCAAACGGCGTGCCGCAGTGCGACACCTCTTTGGAGAGAAATTTTACATGGCATAGTAGCTCACAAATGTTGCCAGCATTAGGAGGGGAAAACCACCGCTGAAAATTTTTTCTGATGGTCCAGGCGTTCAGCCTTATAGGTGGACATGCTAACCTCTGCGCTACGGCGGCCTCCAGGAGTAAAGGTAGCCGCTTGATATTTTGCACAAATACTTCTTACAGGTGTAGATCGGTTGGGATTGTAAATGGGCCAAATCGGTCCATGTTTTCATATAGCTGCCATATGAACCGATCATGGGCCTTGACTTCTTGAGCCTCTAGAGGGCGCAATTCTCGTTCGATTTGACTGAAATTTTGCACATTGTGTTTTAGTATCACTTTCATCAATTGTGCAAAAATGGTTCCAAATTGGTTCATAACCTGATATAGCTGCCATATAAACCGATTTTGGGTCTTGACTTCTTGAGCTTTAAGAAGGCGCTATTCTTATCCGATTTGGCTGTAATTTTGCATGAGGTGTTCTGGTATCACTTCCAACATTTGTGCGAAGAATGGTTCAATTTGGTCCATAACCTGGTATAAATGCCATTCAAACTGATTTTGGATCTTGACTTCTTGAGCCTCTAAAGGGCGCAATTCTTGTCCGATTTGACTAAAATTTTGCACATGGTGTTTTAGTATCACTTCCAACAACTGTACTAAGTATGGTTCAAATTGGTCTATGTTTTGCAGAACTATTGCTGAAATAGCAGCAAAATTTACTACGAACTGTCAACATTTCATTCAGTGAATTGTTGTTGTAGTGTTTACAAAACCTTATTAAAACTGCAATTGCATGTAGCTCTAAAGTGCAAATGGAATTCGTACAAATGGCATTTCATTTCTATCTTTGCTATTTTACTGTGTAGTTAGCTTGATTGCGATTCGTTTACCATGTTTTCCATTATACAGAGGCTTAGAGATATCATAGTTCCTTAAACCAATCCCAATACAAACAAGAAAACAGGCATTAAGTTCGGCCGGACCGAACTTTGGATACCCACCACCTCGGGTACATATGTAAACCACCTTTCGTCACAATCCGATGAAAATTGGATAACTTATGCACCCAACTTGAATACGGCTATTGAGTGGTCATGTAAATATAAGTCACTGTTGAGTTTTGTATTTAAAATTTCAACCAAATCAGGTAATAAAATGGGCTTCAGACCCTTAACCGCATATCGGTCTATATGACAGCTATATCAAAATATAGTCCGACCTGGATCATATTTAAGTCAGATATCGGGAGGCCTAAAACTATTCTCTGTTTTAAATATCAGCGAAATCGGATAAAGCATTTATGGGCATCAGACCATTTATCGGCAGATCGGTTTATGTGGCAGCTATATCTAAATATAAGCCGATCTGAACTAAATTTGGGTCAGATGCTGGTAGGTCTAAAAGTACTCACTGTTTACAATTTCAGCGAAATTGGGCAATAAATAAAGCTTTTATGGGCTTCAGACCCTTTATCGGCAGCTATATCTAAATATAGTCCGATCTAAACCATACGTAGGTCAGATATCGGAAGGCTTAAAATAATCCACTGTTGCAAATTTCATCGAAATCGGGCAATAAATAAAGCTATATCTAAATATAGTCCGATCTGAACTATATTTAGGTCAGATGCTGGAAGGCCTAAAACTACTCACTGTTTCAAATTTCAGCGAAATCGGATAAAAAATAAAGCTTCTATGGGCTTCAGACCCTTTATCGGGAGATCGGTCTATATGGCAGCTATGTATCTAAATACAGTCCGATCTGAACTATATTTTGGTCAGATATCCGGAGGCCTAAAACAACTCACCGTTTAAAATTTCAGCAAAATCGGGTGACAAATTAAATTTTTATGGGCATTAGACCCTTTATCGGAAAATCGGCCTATATAGCACCTATATCCAAATATGGTCCGATTTGGCCCGTTCAAGAACTTAACCAGCGTGCATCAAAAATACGTATCTGTGTTAAATTTCAGCTAAATATCTCAATTAATGAAGGCTCTAGAGTGATGACAACAGACGGATAGACGGACAGACACACGGACAGTTATGGTCAGATTCGGACCATAATGAAATGAATGTTGGAGACCATAGTAGAAGTCATTGTATAAAATTTCAGCCAAATCGGATAAGAATTGTCCCCTTTAAAGGCTCAAAACGTTAAATAGGGAATTCGTTTTATAAGGGAGCTGTATTAGGCTATAGACCGATTCAGACCATATTTGACACATATGTTGATGGTAATGTTGTACAAATTTCGCCCAAATAAGAAAATAATTGCGCCCTATAGAGGGTCAAGAAGTCAAGGTCCCACATCGGTTTATATGGCAGCTATATCCGGTTATGAACCGATTTAAACCATAAATTGTACAGTTGTTGAATATCATAACGAAATATCTCGTGCAAAATGTCAGCCAAATCGGATAAGAATTGCGCCCTCTATAGGCTCAAGGAGTCAAGGCCCAAGATCGGATTATATGGCAGCTATATCAGGTTATAAACCGATTTGAACCATACTTGGCTTAATTGTTGGAAGGGATACCAGAACATCACGTGCAAAATTTCATTCAAATCGGATGAGAATTGCGGCCTCTATAGGCTCAAGAAGTCAAGATTCAAGATGGGTTTACATGGCAGCTATATCAGGTTATGAACCGATTGGAACCATACTTGGCTTAATTGTTGGAAGTGATACCAGAACATCACGTGCAAGGACGGAAGGACGGACGGAAGGACGGACGGACGGAAGGACGGACGGACGGAAGGACGGACGGAAGGACGGAAGGACGGACGGAAGGACGGACGGACGGAAGGACGGACGGACGGAAGGACGGACGGACGGAAGGACGGACGGAAGGACGGACGGAAGGACGGACGGAAGGACGGACGGAAGGACGGACGGAAGGACGGACGGAAGGACGGACGGAAGGACGGACGGAAGGACGGACGGAAGGACGGACGGAAGGACGGACGGAAGGACGGACGGAAGGACGGACGGAAGGACGGACGGAAGGACGGACGGAAGGACGGACGGAAGGACGGACGGAAGGACGGACGGAAGGACGGACGGAAGGACGGACGGAAGGACGGACGGAAGGACGGACGGAAGGACGGACGGAAGGACGGACGGAAGGACGGACGGAAGGACGGACGGAAGGACGGACGGAAGGACGGACGGAAGGACGGACGGAAGGACGGACGGAAGGACGGACGGAAGGACGGACGGAAGGACGGACGGAAGGACGGACGGAAGGACGGACGGAAGGACGGACGGAAGGACGGACGGAAGGACGGACGGAAGGACGGACGGAAGGACGGACGGACGGAAGGACGGACGGAAGGACGGACGGAAGGACGGACGGAAGGACGGACGGAAGGACGGACGGAAGGACGGACGGAAGGACGGACGGAAGGACGGACGGAAGGACGGACGGAAGGACGGACGGAAGGACGGACGGAAGGACGGACGGAAGGACGGACGGAAGGACGGACGGAAGGACGGACGGAAGGACGGACGGAAGGACGGACGGAAGGACGGACGGAAGGACGGACGGAAGGACGGACGGAAGGACGGACGGAAGGACGGACGGAAGGACGGACGGAAGGACGGACGGAAGGACGGACGGAAGGACGGACGGAAGGACGGACGGAAGGACGGACGGAAGGACGGACGGAAGGACGGACGGAAGGACGGACGGAAGGACGGACGGAAGGACGGACGGAAGGACGGACGGAAGGACGGACGGAAGGACGGACGGAAGGACGGACGGAAGGACGGACGGAAGGACGGACGGAAGGACGGACGGAAGGACGGACGGAAGGACGGACGGAAGGACGGACGGAAGGACGGACGGAAGGACGGACGGAAGGACGGACGGAAGGACGGACGGAAGGACGGACGGAAGGACGGACGGAAGGACGGACGGAAGGACGGACGGAAGGACGGACGGAAGGACGGACGGAAGGACGGACGGAAGGACGGACGGAAGGACGGACGGAAGGACGGACGGAAGGACGGACGGAAGGACGGACGGAAGGACGGACGGAAGGACGGACGGAAGGACGGACGGAAGGACGGACGGAAGGACGGACGGAAGGACGGACGGAAGGACGGACGGAAGGACGGACGGAAGGACGGACGGAAGGACGGACGGAAGGACGGACGGAAGGACGGACGGAAGGACGGACGGAAGGACGGACGGAAGGACGGACGGAAGGACGGACGGAAGGACGGACGGAAGGACGGACGGAAGGACGGACGGAAGGACGGACGGAAGGACGGACGGAAGGACGGACGGAAGGACGGACGGAAGGACGGACGGAAGGACGGACGGAAGGACGGACGGAAGGACGGACGGAAGGACGGACGGAAGGACGGACGGAAGGACCGATGGAAGGACGGACGGAAAGACGGACATGGCCAGATCGACATAAGTAATCATGACGGTCAAGAGTATATATACTTTATAGGGTCTGAGATGCATATTTTGATGAGTTACTAACAGAATGACGAAATTAGTATACCCCCATCTTATGGTGAAAGGCTTAATAAAAAGGATTATATTGTACATACATATTTCATTAGCAGTTTCAGAGCGCAATATGCTTTCCGAAGGTGCAAGAAATTTGCATTATGACTTCCAACTGCACTGGATGAAATGTCATTCTATTAAACACAAGTCCAAAGAACTTAACATGCATGGTGGGAGGTATATAAAATTCGACCGGTCCGGATTTCATGTCCTTAAATATATGTTCATTTATATTCGTTTCCTGGAAAATGCTCATATTTCATTATCGATTTTTCGTACACCTAGAGAAGTTTGTTAGTAAAATTGCAAAAAAGCAAACATCTTTTTAAATTGGAACAGCAGTAATTTTTGTGCCGGTAAAGAGTTAAAAATACTTCAAAAATTATTATACCGAACTTTTTCTTTTATTTTCGGGGGTAAACATATTGGGTTGGCCAAAGAGTAATTGCGGATTTTTTAAAAGAAAGTAAATGCATTTTTAATAAAACTTAGAATGAACTTTAATCAAATAAACTTTTTTTACACTTTTTTACACTTTTTTTCTAAAGCAAGCTAAAAGTAACAGCTGATAACTGACAGAAGAAAGAATGCAATTACAGAGTCACAAGCTGTGAAAAAATTTGTCAACGCCAACTATATGAAAAATCCGCAATTACTTTTTGGGCAAGCCAATACAATTTATTCCTTATTTTATTTGGATATCAGATTCGTATTCTACACTTTTATTTTAGCCCCATATTGCCATGGTCAGTAAATAAGTCCTGTTTGGGGGGGAGTTTTGGGAAAGGGGTGGACCCCCATAAACGTGGTCCCACATTTGGATAAGAGATTTGTATTCTACTCGCAAATTCCTTTTATTTGAGGCCCATATTTTCATGGTCGATAAATATGTTCGATTTAGGGGTGTTTTAGGGCTTGGGGTGGTCCCCTTAGCACTTGGTCCGACAATTGGATATCAGATGCGTTTTCTTATCCGAAATACCTTTCATTTGAGTCCCATATTGTCGTGATTAGTCTAAATAAATGTTTGGTAGGTTTTAGGGTGGGGCGTCCCCCCTATGTAGACCATCCGAAATTTGGATACCAAATTTTTATTTTTAGGTTACTATAAAAGAGCCCACAAAATTTCGCTTAAATTACACCACCCATCTCCGAGATCTGGCGTTTCTGAAAATTAGGGTAAGGAGGAGGGTCCGCCCCCCCTTCAGATAGCAAAAAATGTAGTACCCTATTTTCACCACGGGATCATTATGCATCATCTGTGAAAAGTTCAAGAAAATCGGTTCAGCCGTCTCTGAGTCTATAAGGATCACACAAACAAACAAACCTACAAATAATTGTAAAAAATTTGGTATGGTTTCCCTAAAAGTTGAAAAAATTTAAATTCAATATCAGCAAACTTATTTCTCTGAGTGTATTATGTTCAAAAGTAATTGGAGATATATTTTTGATGAACATTGGACAGTTAATATACACATGCATGCATGTTTAACAATGCTTTGAAATATTTTAATTAAAAAACCCCAATGGCAATAGATATTTATATTTATTTTGCTTAATTAAGTGGATCATTCTATCAGTAATGTCATATTACAACAGAATACAATAGCAGCAACATATGCATGTAAGCTTGCACATAAGGCATACTCACTACTACATGTTAACGAGAAATATTCTAGCTTCATGCTGGTGCAGAATACATTGACAAAGATTGTTGGAGACACAACTATGCAAACAAGGTTGGGTGCACAGCATTGTTTGAATTGCCGCCTTAAGGTGTTCAATACAAGTACTCGTAACTCATTTAAGGAAATATTTAAGATGAACCCTTCTAAGCTAATTGAAAATATTAACTGAAAGAATTAAAAACTTGCCAAGTTCAGACGGATATGCTCTAGGGGACCCACCGTTTATAGGGAACCCCCACTATCAATGTCCGCTTATAACGGTGAACGGTTTTGAATCCTGGTGAGAACAAAAACCAACTTTCAGCGGTGTTTTCCCCTCCAAATGCTGGCGACATTTGTGAGGTACTATGCCATGCATAAAAGCCTTATAAAATTTTCTCCCCAAAAGAGGTGTCGTTCGGGCTCTTCTATCAAAAGGATATCCCTAATTATTAAGCTTAACCTTTGCCTTACCAAAAAGTTTTACGTACGTCGTTTACCAATACAATCCCTGGTGAACCATTCACCTAAACAAATGTTTTAAGAAAAAACAAGTAAAAAGGCATTAAATTCGGCCTGGCCGAACTTTGGATACCCACCACCTCGGATATATATGTAACTCAGCTAAATTGGGCAATAAATAAAGCTTTTATGGGCTTCAGACCCTTTATCGGCAGATCGGTCTATATGACAGCTATATCTAAATATAGTCCGATCCAAACCATATTTGGGGCGGATGTCGGGAGGCCTGAAACTACTCACTGTTTCAAATTTCATCGAAATCGGATAATAAATAAGGCCTTTAGGGGCTTCAGACCCTACATCGGGAGATCGGTCTATATGGCAGCTATATCTTAACATAGTTCGATCTAAACCATACTTGGGTGAGATATTGGGAGGCTTAAAGTTACCCACTGTTTTAAATTTCGGCGAAATTGGGCAATAAATAAAGGTTTTATGGGCTTCAGACCCTTTATCGCGAGATCGGTCTATATGGCAGCTATATCTAAATGAAAGCCGATCTGAACTTTATTCGGGTCAAATGTTGGTAGGCCTAAAACTAATCACTGTTTTAAATTTCAGCGAAATCGGATAAAAAATAAAGCTTTTATGGGCTTCAGACCCTTTATCGGCAGATCGGTCTATAAGGCAGCTGTATCTTAATATAGGCCATTCTGAACTATATTTGGGTCCAATGTCGGAAGGCTTAATATAACCCACTGTGTCAAATTTCAGTGAAATTGGGCAATAAATAAAGCTTTTATGGGCTTCAGACCCTTTAGCGGCAGATCGGTCTATATGGCAGCTATATCTAAATATAGGCCGATCTGAACTATATTTGGGTCAGATGGTGGCAGGCAAGAAACTACTCACGGTTTCAAATTTCAGCGAAATCGGTTAAAAAATAAAGCTTTTATGAGCTTTAGACCCTTTATCGGGGGATCGGTCTATAGGGCAGCTATATCTAAATGTAGTCCGATCAGAAAAATATTTGGGTCAGATGTTAAGAGGCCTTAAACTACTCACTGTTTAAAATTTCAGCGAAATCGGATAAAAAATAAAGCTTTTTCGAGCTTCAGACCCTTTATCGGAAAATCGGTCTATATAGCAGCTATATCCAAATATGGTCCAATTTGGCCCCTTCAAGAACTTAACCAGCGTGTATCAAATAGACGTACCTGTGCCAAATTTCAGCTCAACATCTCAATTTTTGAAGCCTGTAGAGTGATTACAACAGACGGACGGACAGACGGACAGACACACGGACATGGAAAAGTCGTCTTAGAATTTTGCGATGATCCGAAATATATATACTTTGTAGGGTCGAAAATTGATATTTCGATGTGTTGCAAACGGAATGACTAAATGAATATACCCCCTATCCTACGGTGGTGGGTATAACAACAACAAGTAAAAATGTGCTAAGTATGGCGCAAATCGGTATATAATCTGATATAGCTGCCATATAAACCGAACTGGGATCTTGACTTCTTGAGCCTCTAGAGGGCGCAATTCTCATCCTGCTTGCAAAATTTTATTGAAATCAATACAGATTTAGATATAGCTCCCATTTATAACTTTCGTCCGATTTGACCTATTAGGGCTGTAGAAGGCACAATTTTCGTCCGATCTTTACAAAATTTGACAAGAATTGCTTTTTGTGCCATTCCAATATGTGTGGAAAATTTCATCATAATCAGATCAGATTTCTATAGAGCTCCCATGTATATGTTTCATCCGATATGCCCCCTTTAAAGCTGTAGTAGCTACAATTTGGTCCCATCCTTACAAAATTTGACATGGAGCGTTTTATGCAACGTTCTCATATGTGTGCAAAGTTTCATAAAAATCGATTCAGATTTAGATATAGCTCCCATATATATCTCTCATCCGATATGGCCTTTTATGGCTGGCACAATTTTGATCCGATTCTTACAAAATTAGGTAGGAAGTGTTTTTTTATTGACCCAAAACGCTCGCAAAATTTTATTGAAATCGGTCTAGATTTAGAGATAGCTTCCATATATATCTCTCATCCGATATGCCCTTTTAAAGCTGTACTAGCCACAATTTTGGTCCGATCCTTACAAAATTTGTCATGGAGCGTTTTATTCAACGTTCTCATATGTGAGCAAAGTTCCATAAAAATCGATTCTGATTTAGATATAGCTCCCATGTATATCTCTCATCCGATATGGCCTTTTATGGCTGTAGAAGGCACAATTTTGGTCCGATTCTTACAAAATTAGGTAGGAAGTGTTTTTTTTATTGACCAAAAATGCTTGCAAAGTTTTATTGAAATCGGTCAAGATTTAGAGATAGCTCCCATATATATATCTTTCATCCGATATGCCCTTTTAAAGCTGTAGTGGCCACAATTTTGGTCCCATCGTTACAAAATTTGGCATGACCCGTTTTATTCAACGTTCTCATATGTGTGCAAAGTTTCATAGAAATCGGTTCAGATTTAGATATAGCTTCCATATATATTTTTCATCCAATATGGCCTTTTAAGGCTGTAGAAGGCACAATTTTGGTCCGATCTTTCCAAAAATGTTCATGAGATGGTTTAATTGACATACCAATACGTGTGCAAATGCCATCAAAATCGATTTAGATAAAACTCCCATATATATCTTTTATGCGTTTCGACTTCGAAGGCTGTAGAAACCACAATTTTTGTACCATCGCAAGAAAATCGAATAAGGTTCTATTTGATATTTCAATAGGTATGCAACATTAAAGTCTGACTAAATTTGAATATAAGTGCTATCTATTATCTCGGTGGTGTAGGGTATTATATAGTCGGCTCCTCCCGACTTGTGCCTTTCCTTACTGTTTTTATTCTTTGCTTCCATTTTGAATTATTTGTGGTTGACAGATTCTATTAATCAAATCACAAGTGACTAAAATTGTTTATATTAAAATTTACAAAAATCAAAGCCCTTTGATTGGTTATAAAGTTCTTGACCCTGTCATGTCACAGCCTTCAATCACCGATGTACATTTCTCAACAGACATTGACGAAATAACATTAAAATGTTATTCCCATCTCCCCAAAGGAGACAAGGCAAATTAATGACCATTTCACCATCTTCCTTCACCTTAACTTGTGACATTTAAGGCCTATTGGAAGAAGTCATTCATGGCTTTTCGCAATTTCATATTATTGTGGACATGGTCCCGTATATTTTAAAGAGCGACGCACATAAACACAGCTCACTCCACTCACAAAGTTTCGGCGAAGCTGATTATCATAATTAAACAACAAAAAGTAACCAAAACAGCAAAGAAACGTCAACAACAACAACAACAGTACAGTAGTTGCCTTTTGATGAAAAATTTAAATTTTTTGCCAATTTTTGAATTTTATGACAAATATAATGAAGTCCTTCCCAAGGCCAACCAACGTCTATGATAAAATGAACACGTTTCACATATTGCCTTAAAACTTATTATCACGATGCCATACAAGCTTCTGCTTTCATAAACATTTGAGTTCTCCTCCTCTGGCAGGAGTAAATCTATGGCTTAGTGGTTTTCTTTGCGGTCTTTTAAATATTGGGTTGCCCAAAAAGTAATTGCGGATTTTTCATATAGTCGGCGTTGACAAATTTTTTCACAGCTTGTGACTCTGTATTTGCATTCTTTTTTCTGTCGGTTATCAGCTGTTACTTTTAGCTTGCTTTAGAAAAAAAGTGTAAAAAAGTATATTTGATTAAAGTTCATTCTAAGTTTTATTAAAAATGCATTTACTTTCTTTTAAAAAATCCGCAATTAATTTTTGGGCAACCCAATATTTATTTGCTGTTTGCTCCCTGAACTTTCAAAAAATCGTAAACACCAAGGAACACATTTTTATAGATTTTCCTACTAGTCCAATTTGAAGCCACGATAGTGAAATCTCCCTGAAACCATTGTTCTTAAAAAAAAAAAACAAAAAAAAAACAAGTAAGTGCTAAGTTCGGCCGGACCGAATCTTACATACCCTTCACCATTGATCGCATTTGTCGAGTTCTATGCGCGGTATCTCTTTTTAGACAAACATAGACTTTTGAATAAGAACTCTTTTGCTATTTGAGTAATATCAAGTTATAGTCCGATTTGGACCATAAATGAATGCTGATCATTGTAGAAGTCGTTGTGTAATATTTCAGTTCATTCGGATAAGAATTGTGCCTTGTTGGGGCTCAAGAAGCAAAATCGGGACATAGATTTATATAGAAGCTCTATCAAGCTATTGATCGATTCAGACCATATTAGACACATATGTTGAAAGTCATGAAAGAAGCCGTTGTACAAAATTTCTGCCAAATCGGATGAGAATTGCGCCCTCTATAGGCTCAAAAATTCAAGATCCCAGATCGGTTTATATGACAGCTATATCAGGTTATGATCCGATTTGAGCCATACTTAGCACAGTTAATGGAAGTCATAACAAAACACCTCACCCAAAATTTCTGTCAAATCGGAATCGAGAATTGCGCCCTCTAGAGGCTCAAGAAGTCAAGACCCAAGATCGGTTTATATGACAACTATATCAAAACATGGACCGATTTTAACCACACTAAGCACAGTTGTTAGAAGTGATATCAAAACACCACGTGCAAAATTTCAGTCAAATCGGATGAGAATTGCGCCGTCTAGAGGCTCAAGAAGTTAAAACCCAAGATCGGTTTACACGGCAGCTATATCAAAACATGGACCGATTTGAGCCACACTTAGCACAGTTAATGTAAGTCATAACAAAACACCTCATACAAAATGTCAGCCAAATCGGGTGAGAATGTTGGAAGTGATACTAAAACACTATGTGCAAAATTTGAGCCAAATCTGATGAGAATTAAGCCCTCTATAGGCTGAAGAAGTCAAGACCCAAGATCGGTTTATATGGCAGCTATATCAGGTCCCATACTTAGCACAGTTAATGGAAGTCATAACAAAAAACCTCACCCAAAATTTCTGTCAAATCGGAATCGAGAATTGCGCCCTCTAGAGCCTCAAGATGTCAAGATCCAAGATCGATTTATATGGCAGCTATATCAAAACATGGACCGATTTGGTCCATTTACAATCCCAACCGACCTACACCAATGAGAAGTATTTGTGCAAAATTTCAAGCGGCCAGATTTACTCCTTCGAAAGTTAACGTGCTTTCGACAGACGGACAGACAGACGGACGGACGGACGGACGGACATGGCTAGATCGACTTAAAATGACCTGACGATCGAGAATATATACTTTATCAGGTCTGAGACGAATATTTGGAGGAGTTGCAAACAGAATGACGAAATTAGTATACCACCATCCTATGGTTGAGGGTATAAAAACCATTAAACATGCTGGCAATGTGGGGCCTTTATATATTCCTTTGTCATTACTGTTTTCTGGTATGGTTGTGTTCATGTAAATTTGACGTTGCAAAGGCAAAGGTGAGAGCAAACAAGCGTGCAATTCAAATGTTAATTAAAGTTTTATTTCCGTTTTTTTTCCTGTCAAACAAAATCATAATACAAAAAAAATTTTTTGTTTGTTAAATAATTTTAAGTGGATGAGTTACAATTAGTCTTAATGGTCTTTAAAGTTTCCCAGAGAGCTGTTCTTGTAATATTATGCCGAAGTCAATATTTTGTTTTTATATCCACCACCGAAGGACGGGGCTACATTCATTATACCCACCACCGAAAGATGGGGTATATTGATTTTGTCATTCCGTTTGTAACACATCGAAATATCCATATCCGACTCTATAAGGTCTATATATTTTTAATCAGCGTAAAAATCTAAGACGATCTAGACATGCCCGCCCATCTGTCCGTCTGTCTGTTGAAATCACGCTACAGTCTTTAAAAAAAAGAGATATTGAGCTGAAACTTTGCAAAAATTCTGTTTTTTGTCCATAAGCAGGTTAAGTTCGAGGATGGTCTATATCGGACTATATCTTGATATAGCCCCCATATAGACCGATTCACCGATTTAGGGTCTTAGGCCCATAAAAGCCACATTTATTATCCAATTTTGCTGAAATTTGGGACAGTCTGTCGTCTTAGGCCCCTCGACATCTTTGTTCAATTTGGCTCTGATCGGTTCAGATTTGGATATAGCTGCCATATAGACCGATCCCCCGATTAAGGGTCTTAGGCCCATAAAAGCCACATTTATTCTCCGATTTTGCCGAAATTTGGAACAGTGAGTTGTGTTACGCCTTTCGACATCCTTCTTCAATTTGGCTCAGATCGGTCCAGATTTGGTTATAGCTGCCATATAGACCGATTTCTCGATTTAAAGTTTTGGGCCCATAGAAGGCGCATTTATTGTCCGATGTCGCCGAAATTTGGGACAGTGAGTTGTGTTAGGCCCTTCGGCATCCTTCTTCAATTTGACCCAGATCGGTCCAGATTTGGTTATAGCTGCCATATAGACTGATTCACCGATGTAGGGTCTTGAAATCATAAAAGCCACATTTCTTATCCCATTTTGCCGAAATTTGGAACAGTTAGTTGTGTTAGGCCCTTCGACATCCTTAGTCAATTTGGTTGAAATTTGGGAGGGTGAGTTGTGTTGGGCTCTTCGTCATTCTTCTTAAATTTGGCTCATATCGGTCCAGAGTTGGATATAGCTACCATATAAACCGATCCACCGATTTAGGGTCTTGAGATCATAAAAGCCACATCTATTGTCTGATGACGCTGAAATTTGAGACAGTGCGTAGTGTTAGGCCCTTCGACATCCTTCTTCAATTTGGCCCAGATCGATTCAGATTTGGATATAGCTGCCATATAGACGGAACCTCCGAACAGTGAGTGAGTGTTACACCTTTCGACATCCTTCTTGAATTTGGCTCAGATCGGTTCAGAGTTGGATATAGCTACCATATTGACCGATCTCTCGCTTTTAGGTTTTGGGGTCATATAAGGCACATTTATTGTCCGATGGCGCTGAAATTTGAGACAGTGAGTTGTGTTATGCTCTTCGACGTCCTTCTTCAATTTGGCCCAGATCGGTCCAGATTTGAATATAGCTGCCATATTGACCGATCTCTCGATTTAAGGTTTTGGTCACATATAAGGCGATTTTTATTGTCCGATGTCACTGAAATTTAGGACAGTGACTTTAGTTGGGCTCTTCGACATCTTTCTTCAATTTGGCCCAGATCGGCTCAGATTTGGATATAGCTACCATATAGACCGATCCTCCGATTTAGGGTCTTAGGCCCATAAAAGCCACATTTAGTATCCGAGTTTGCTGAAATTTGCGGCAGTGAGTTGTGCTAGGCCCTTCGACATCCTTCTTCAATTTGGCCCAGATCGGTTCAGATTTGGATATAGCTGCCATATAGACTGATTCACCGATTATGGGTCTTGATATCATAAAAGACACATTTATAACCCGATTTTGCTGAAATTTGGGACAGTGAGTTGTGTAGCGCCCTTCGACATCCTTCTTCAGTTTGGCCCAAATCGGTCCAGATTTGAATATAGCTCCCATATAGACCGATCTCTCGATTTAAGGTTTTGGGCCCATAAAAGTCGCATTTGTTGTCCGATTTCACTGAAATTTTACAGTGGGACAATGCTTTGCGTTAAGTTCTTCGACATTTCTCTGCAACTTGGCCCAAATTGGTCCAGATTTGTATATATCTGCCATAAAGACCAATATTTCGATAAAGGTCTTGGCCCCAGAAAAGGCGCATTTATAATCCGATTTCACTAAAATTTTACACAGTGACTTATGTTAGGCTTTTCGACATCCGTGTCGTATAAGGTTCAGATCGGTTTATTATACCCTACACCACCACTGTGGTACAGGGTATTATAGATTTGTGCATTTGTTTGCAATGCTAAGAAGGAGAAGAGCTAGACCCATTGATAAGAATACCGATCGACTCAGAATCCCTTTTTGGTGAGCTACTTAACTGATGCTCAAGTTTGCAAATGCAAATTTTGCCCATGAATATTCCACTAAGGAACAGGGGCAACTTCTCACATATCAATGAGTGCAGTCCGATTCAAGTTTAAGCTCAATGATAAGGGGCCTCCTTTTTATAGCCGAGTCCGAGCGGCTTGCCGCAGTGCGACACTGGAGAGAAGTTTTACATGCCATAGTATTTCACAAATGTTGCCAGAATAAAGAGGGGAAAACCACCGCTGAACATTTTTTCTGATGGTCTCGCCAGGATTCGAACCCAGGCGTTTAGCGTCATAGGCGGACATGCTAACCTCTGCGCTACGGTGGCCTCCAAGCTTAAGCTTGTAGGCGAGTTGCAAATCCCTCTGGGGAAGCTACTTTCTCACATTATCAATGAGGGCTCCTTGATTCACAGCTGCTTAGAATATCGCCCAATGAATCAGTTCGATGGGCTTAAAAACCCACAATTGAATTCTTTGGCCCAATTGTATTTTTTTATTGGAAAACGACATGCTAAAGGCTTACAATAAAACTCCCGCCCTTACATTTCTATATCCAATACAACACCAACTGAAGTCGTTTATTGCTAAGGGCAGACAAGCAGACAGCTTTTAAGGGGGAACAACTTCAAGACGATTACATTTTCTTCTTTCAATTTCCTATGTTGTATAGTTCTTTAAATAATTTATCTCTTTCATCAGCACAGAGCTGTTCAATGATGATGCCTTTTGACTTCTGTTAAACCGCATTGGGAGTAGTATTAAATTTGCTGAAATTAAATACACATCAAAAGCATTCGTTTTGGCCTAACTTTATTGTGAACAATTTTTGGAAGGGGGTAATGGTTGAGCACATAAATCAGTTTTGCAAATTTTTGGAAATAGAATTCCAATATTACTTGCGGCTATTTGGTTTGTGGTCCTGGTGTTGGGAGCAGCCAAATCGAAATGAAATAATTTCAAACAATGGGAATATTGAAAACGCAGCGAAATGTTTAACGAGCACACAGAAATGATGAGTTTGCAAGTCACTCACAGTGGCTAGAGTTATTTCTACAGAGTGTTATATGAAATTGTCACAATATTGAATCGGATGAACATATATATGGGAGCTATACCGAATCGGGCGGCTGTAATCTCATAAGTGCAATATTAGTCGATATATGGGTGCTACACCCATAGCTTAACCGACATCTTCTATTTCTAAAAGGCTTCGTCTTTAGGCCATAAACAATGTCTGTAGGCTATTTAAATGTGACCGGATGACAACACCTTTAAATGGGCTACAGACATTGGTACCTTTTAAACAAGTGGAGATGGACTGCAAGGTGGACGGACAGACAGACAGGTGGACACGGCTTAAGCGAATCAACAAGTGATTCTGAGTCAACCGGCGTACTTATCAATGGGTTTAACTCTCAAATTTCGATTACAGAATTGAATTTTGAATAGCCACTACTAAAGGGGGGTGTCATTCGATTTGCAACACATCGAAATATCCATTTCCGACCCTATTTTCTTTTTCTATTATACAAAAATGAAATTGTTTCGCTTTGTTTGTTTGTTTGTTAATTTGTTCGTCCGTTCCCCCTGTGAAAATCGGGTACTACATTTTTTGATATTCCAAAAGGGGGACGGACCCTCCCCCTTACCCAAATTTTCAAAAATGCCAGATCTCGGAGATAGGTGCACCGATTTAAGCGAAATGCCACCCAAAGGTACTCAAAAATACGAAATTGGTAAAAATTTTTGTTATCAAATAACCTGGGGGGACGCCCCATCCCAAAACCCATTCGAACGGACATGTGTACATATTGGGACAATATGGGTATCAAATGAAAGGTATTCAAGAGTAGAGTACGAATTTAGTATACAAATTTCACCTTAGGTATTCGGGGGGTCCCCCACCCCCAAAAAACCCCCCAGCAGGACACTTTCACCGCTTTGGGCAATATGGGTATCAGATGAAAGGTATTTAAAAATAGAATACAAATCTGGCATAAAAGATAATCTTTTTGGAGTCTGAGGCGCCGATTTTTATGATATTCTGCCTACGTATTGGGACTTAAAAAAAAAAAAAAAACATATCATGCTAAATTTTGTAAAGAGCGGAGCAAAATTGTGGGTTCTACAGCCATAATAGGCCATATCGGATGAAAGAAATAAATATGAGAGACACAAAATCGTGCTAGATAACATTACTGGGTCCGCGCCCTAAACTCTCCTTAAACCGGCAATGTTTGCCTACTATGGCAATAAGGGACTCAAATGATAGGTATTTGACAGTAGAAAACGAATTTGGTGTGCAATTTTGAGGCCAAGTGTTGGGGGGTAGTGTCACCCCAAAAACTGCTCCCAAACCAATTGCAATTGCCGATATCTGTTTTATGGCCAAGTGTTTCAAGAACGACTCATCTAATTCGAGACTAGAGCACGAATCAGATACAGGGGGATCCACCTTACCCCCAAAAACTCCCTTATACCGTACATATTCAGGGGCGGACCCTCCCCTTACCCTTATTTTCAGAAACTCCAGATCTAAGAAATGGGTGCAGCGATTTAAGCGAAGTTTTGTATGCTCTCTTATAGTAACCTAAAAACAAAAATGTTGTATCCAAATTGTAGATGGGGTACCTAGGGGGGACGCCCCACCCCAAAACCTATATATAGACCAATCACGACAATATTGGACTCAAATGGAAGGTATTTATGAGTAAAATACGAATCCGATATCAAAATGTGCGACCAAGTGTTCAGGGGGCCGCCCCTCCCTTAAAACATCCCTAAACAGGACTTATTTACTGACCATCGCAATATGGGGCTCAAATAGAAGGAATTTGAGTGTAGAATACGAATATGATATCCAAATGTGGAGCCAAGTGTTTTGGGGGACACCCCTCCCCAAAAACATTCCCCTCCCCATTGGGGACAAATTTACGAGCATAGCATTATGAGACTCAACTGAAAGGTATTTACGAGTAGAATACGAATCTGATATCAAAATGTGCGACCAAGTGTTGAGGGGGCCGCCCCTGCCTAAAAACACCCCCAAACAGGACTTATTTACTGACCATGGCAATATGGGGCTCAAATAGAAGGTATTTGAGTGTAGAATACGAATATGATATACAAATTCGGAACCAAGTGTTTTGGGGGCCGCCCCACTCCCCAAAATACACCTAAATCGGACATATTTACCGACCAGGTCAATGTGGGGCTCAAATGAATTGTAATGGGGAGTAGAGCACGAAATTGATACCCATTTTCGGGACAAATTTACTGAGGGTCTACCCCTTCCCAAAAACACCCTACAAACAGCAACTATTTATTGACCATTGTAATATGGGGCTTAAATAAAAGGTATTTGGGAGTAGATCATGAAATTCATACCCACTATCGGGACCATGTTTTTGGAGGTACACATCACCCCCCAAAACCGACCAACCGCCACCCTGGGAGCCTTTTTAATCCCCATTCGAATATCGGGCTCAAATAAAGACTCTTAAGAATGGAGTATGGGAGGCCACCGTAGCTCAGAGGTTAGAATGTCCGCCTATGACGCTGAACGCCTGGGTTCGACTCCTGGCGAGACCATTAGAAAAAATTTTCTGTGGTGGTTTTTCCCTCCTAATGCTGGCGACATTTGTGAGCTACTATGCCATGTAAAACTTCGCTCCAATGAGATGTTGCACTGCGGCACGCCATCCGGACTCGGATATAAAAAGGAGGCCCCTTATCATTGAGCTTAAACTTGAAACGGTCTGCACTCATTGATATGTGAGAAGTTTGCCGATGTTCCTTAGTGGGGTGTTCATGGCCAAATTTGAAAGAATGGAGTTCATCAAACATTCAAACTCAAATTGACCCCAAAACATATAAGTGAATTCATAAATTTCATATAACGTAAAAGAAGGCGCAGCGGAGCGGGCCCGGTTCGGCTAGTAGCTCCTTTAGAAACAAATCTCTCTGGATTTTACTTCTTGAGCCACTACGGGGCACAATTCTAATACGATTTGTCTGAAATTTTGTACAATGACCCCAATCGGTTCATGACCCCAATCGGTTCATGACCCCAATCGGTTCATGACCCCAATCGGTTCATAACTTGGTAAAGCTCTAATAGCAATTTTTTTCTTTTATCCTTTGTTTGCCAATAAAGAGATGTGGGGCAAATAACTTGACAAATGCGATGCATGGTGGAGGAGGGTATATAAGTTTCGGCCCAGCCAAACTTAGCAAACTTTTACCTGTTTATACCAAAAATATTTGCTTTTAAAATAGAACTACCTAAGCATTTAACATTTTAAAAACTTGTGAAAACTATAAGCAAACACTGTCCTAAGTCTAACACGATTATACCCTTTTGCGGCTTTGGATTTTTTGTTTACCCCTGCTTGCTGTTTTCTTTCGCCATGGTATTGAGGAGACTCCGTGGATAAATGAAGTTTAACCTTATGACTTGGCCCTTTTTTTTGGATTTCCAGAGGGCTAGCTCTTTTTTTTTTAGTTGCTAGCTAGGAGGGGCTCAGTCCCAAAATCGAAAAAAAACACCAAAATCCATTAACCAAAAAAGGGTCACAGCGTTTCAGGGACTTCCGCTTCATGCCAGACACGTATTGTGGCGTTATTAATAATGAAGGGGCACACAAACAGAAATAGCCAATGAGAATGTAGAACAAAGCATAATTTACAAAGGCAAAAATTACACAAAAACAAACGAATAACGCATATTCAACGAAATTGTTAACCAATTGCCTTGAAATTCATTTGAATTTGATTGCCCAGAAATGTTACTTTCACCAGCACTTTTTGTTGTCTTCTATTACAGTGGTTATGGCCATAAAGTAATAAACCAAAAACCTTTGATTCGAACCACTCAAATGGTTAAGGGCTTATTCAGCAGAATATCCTTTGATGCAAAGTCGAAATTTGGCCTTTGATGTTTTTGAAGAGATATTTGGCAATGGCACGAGCATAGAGAGCACGTGTTGCCCACTGCGAATCCATTATCATGAGTTTGAAAATGAAACAAACTCTGGGATAATAGCAAGATTTTCCTCAGTCAACTATCTGACGATGGCTATCGTATGATTGCAACACATTGCGTTATTAAATATTCTTTAGTCTTACTTTCATTGAGCCACAGTAAAGCTTATGGGTCAATTGACATTTAGATTTTAATGAAAAACGAAAAGGCTAAAACGGACTAAGGTTTCTCAGAAATGACAACAGAACTCAATGCGTTTAGTCGGAATATCAGGGATAAATTTACGACAAAAATAAACAGACATACTCGCCGTTTAAAAAAAAAAACAAGTAAAAAGCCGTTAAGTTCGGCCGGGCCGAACTTTGGATACCCACCACCTCGGGTATATATGTGTACAACCTTTCGTCAAAATCCTGTGAAAAATGCAAACATATTGCCCACCTTATGCCCCATAGCAGCTATATAGACATATCAAACGATTTAGACCAAATGCTTATAAGTACAAGTCATTGTTCAACCGAGAGATTGGTCTATATGGCAGCTATATCCATATCTGGTTCGGATAACAAATATGGCTTTAATGGCCCAAAACCTTAAATCGTCAGATCGGTCTATATGACAGCTATATCCAACTGTGGACCGATCTGTGCCATATTCCAGAAATATGTCGAGAGACTTAACATAACTCACTGTCCCCAATTCCGGCGACATCGGACAATGAATGCACCTTTTATGGGCCCAAAACCTTAAATGGAGAGATCGGTCTATATGACAGCTATATCCAAATCTGAACCAATCAGTGCCAAATTGAAGAAAGATGCCGAAGGGCTTAAGGCAACTCACTGACCCAAATTTCAGCAAAATCGGATAATAAATGCGGCTTTTATGGGCCTAAGACCTTAAATCGGAGGATCGGTCGATATGGCAGCTATATCCAAATTTGGATCGATCAGCACCAAATTGACGGAGGATGTCGAAGGGCCCAACGTAACTCACTGTCCCATATATCAGCAAAATCGGATAATAAATGTGGCTTTTATGGGCCTAAGACCTTAAATCGGAGGATCGGTCTATATGGCAGCTATATCCAAATTTGGACCGATCTGGGCCAAATTGACGGAGGATGTCAAAGGGCCCAACGTAACTCACTGTCCCATATTTCAGAAAAATCGGATAATAAATGTGACTTTTATGGGCCTAAGACCCTAAATCGGAGGATCAGTCTATATGGCAGCTATATCCAAATTTGGACCGATCTGTGCCAAATTGAAGAAGGATGTCGAAGGGCCTACCACAACTCACTGTCGCAGATTTCAGCAAAATTGGATAACAAATATGGCTTTAATGGCCCAAAACCTTAAATCGTCAGATCGGTCTATATGACAGCTATATCCAACTGTGGACCGATCTGTGCCATATTCCAGAAATATGTCGAGAGACTTAACATAACTCACTGTCCCCAATTCCGGCGACATCGGACAATGAATGCACCTTTTATGGGCCCAAAACCTTAAATCGAGAGATCGGTCGCTATGGCAGCTATATCCAAATCTGGACCGATCTGGGCCAAATGGAACTAGGATATCGAAGGGCCTAATACAACTCACTGTCCCTAACTTCGGCGACATCGAACAATAAATGCGCCCTTTTTTGGGCCCAAAACCTTAAATCGGGATATTGGTCTATATGGCAGCTATATCCAAATCTGGACCGATCTGTGCCATATTGCAGAAATGTGTCGAGGAACTTAACCTAACTCACTGTCCCAAATTTCGGCGACATTGGACAATAAATGTTCCTTTTATGGGTCCAAAAACTTAAATCAAGAGATCGGTCTATATGGCAGCTATATAGAAATCTGGACCCATCTGGGCCATATTGCAGAAGTATATCGAGGGGCTTAACTTATCTCACTGTCCCGAATTTCGGCGACATTGGACAATAAATGCTCCTTTTATGGGTTCAAAAACTTAAATCAAGAGATCGGTCTATATGGCAGCTATATAGAAATCTGAACCCATATTGCAGAAGTATATCGTAGGGCTTAACCTTACCCACTGTCCCAAATTTCAGCAAAATCGGATAATAAATGTGGCTTTTATGGGCCTTAGACGGATCGGTCTATATGGGGGCTATATCCAAATCTGGCCGATATGGGCCAAATTGAAGAAAGAAGTCGAAGGGTCTACCACAACTCACTGTCTCAAATTTCAGCAAGTTTGAATAATAAATGTGGCTTTTATGGGACTGAGACCCTAAATCGGCGATCGGTCTTTATGGGGGTTATATCAAGATATAGTCCGATATAACCCATCTTCGAACTTAACCTACCTATGGACAACAAATGAATCTGTGCAAAGTTTCAGCTCAATATCTCTATTTTTATACCCTCCACCACAGGATGGGGGTATACTAATTTCGTCATTCTGTTTGTAACTCCTCGAAATATTCGCCTAAGACCCCATTAAGTAGTCGAACTAGCCATATCCGTCCGTCCGTCTGTCTGTCGAAAGCACGCAAACTTTCGAAGGAGTAAAGCTAGCCGCTTGAAATATTGCACAAATACTTCTTATTAGTGAAGGTCAGTTGGGATTGTAAATGGGCTACATCGGTCCACGTTTTGATATAGCTGCCATTTAAACCGATCAGGGATCTTGACTTCTTGAGCTACTAGAGGCCACAATTCTTATCCGATTTGGCTGAAATATAGCACGAGGTGTTTTATTATGAATTCCAATAACTGTGCTGAAACTGAATAACTGAAATCGGTCCGTAACCTGATATAGCTGTCATATAAACCTAACTGGGGTCTTGACTTCTTGAGCCTCGAGAGTGCGCAATTCCTATCCGATTGGAATGAAATTTTGCACGTTGTATTTTGTTATGACATCCAACAACTGTGCCAAGTATAGTTCAAATCCGTTTATAGCCTGATATAGCTGTCATATAAAGCGATCTCCCGCAATTTTTGTCTGATTTGGCTGAACATTTGCAAGCAGTGTTCGGTCACTACTTCCATCAACTGTGTCAAGAACGGTCCAACCGGTCCCTCGATCATCCTTGTTTGGTTCATAGAAGCTTTCATTTTTGCTCTTATGACAGAAGTTTGGTATGTAGACTTCAACTAATATAAGGGACCTCCTATTTTAAAACCGAGTCCTAACGGCGTGTCGCAGTGCGATTCGTATTTGGGGAGAAGTTTTTACATGGCATTGTACCTCACCACAGTCGGAGATCATTTTGGATAATCTCGCCAGGATTCGAACCCAATCTTAAGCGTCAAAGGCGGTGCTTTGTTACCACTTCGGTAATCAATGGCAATTATGGTCCGAATTCTAGGTAGCCGAGTTGGTAGAGTGCTTGGATTACCAGTGCAGGGATCGTGGGTTCGATTCCCTCCAGGAGCCTTGGTCTGTCGCTACTGTGGTATCACAATGGACCTAAAATCGTCTGAGTGAGTCTGTAAAGGACTGCCACTCCTAGCCTAACCTATGGTCCGCATTGGTTCATAGCATGATGTATGTAGGATCCTTGAAAAAATATTCACAGAGCTGACCAAATGTCATTCATTGTGAAGGAGACAGGAGATTTAGCCCGGCCGAATTTAGCGCGCTCTTCTTATACTTAATTTTTATACCCACCACCGTACGATAAGGGGTATATTCATGCAACACATCGAAATATCGATTTCCGACCCTAAAAAGTATATATATTTCGGATCGTAGTAAAATTCTAAGACGAATTAACGATGTCCTTGTGTCCGTATGTCTGTTGAAAACACGCTACAGTCTTTAAAATAAAAGATATTGAGCTGAAACTTTGCACAGATTCTTTTTTTTGTCCATAAACAGGTTAAGTTTGAAGATGGGCTATATCGGACTATATCTTGATATAGCCCCCATATAGACCGATCGGCCGATTTAGGGTCTTAGGACCATAAAAGCCACATTTATTATCCAATTTTGCTGAAATTTGGGACAGAGAGTTGTCTTAGTCCCATCGACATCTTTCTTCAATTTGGCCCAGATCGGTCCAGATTCGGATATAGCTGCCATATTGACCGATCCACCGATTTAGGGTCTATGGCCCATAAAAGCCACATTTATTATTCCATTTTGCTGAAATTTGGGACTGTGAGTTCTGTAAGGCCCTTCGACATCCTTCGTCAATTTGGCCTAGATCGGTCCAGATTTGGATATAGCTGCCATAGACCGATCCTCCGATTTAGGGTCTATGGCCCATAAAAGCCACATTTATTATCCGATTTTGCTGAAATTTGGGACAGCGAGTTGTCTTAGGCCTTTCGACATCTTTGTTCAATTTGGCTCAGATCGGTTCAGATTTGGGTATAGCTGCCATATAGACCGATCCTCAGATTTAGGGTCTTAGGCCCATAAAAGCCACATTTATTATCCGATTTTGCTGAAATTTTGGACAGTGAGTTGTGTAAGCCCCATCGACATCTTTTTTTCAATTTTGCCCAGATCGGTTCAGATTTGAATATAGCTGCCATATGGACCATTCTCTCGATTTAAGGTTTTGGGGTCATATAAAGCACATTTATTGTCCGAAGTTGCTGAAATTTGGGACAGCGGGTTGTCTTAGGCCCTTCGACCTCTTTCTTCAATTTGGCCCAGATCGGTTCAGATTTGGATATAGCTGCCGTATAGACCGATCTCTCGGTTTAAGGTTTTGGGACAATAAAAAGCGCATTTATTGTCCGATTTCGCCAAAGTTGGGGACTGTGCGTTATATTAGGCTATTCGATATTTTTCTTTTCGATGAAAGCTGGTTTTCATATATACCCGAGGTGGTGGGTATCCAAAGTTCGGCCCGGACGAACTTAATGTCTTTTCACTTGTTTACTTTGTTTTCATTTCGATTGCAATGTTGGCTACAAATATTTCAAATTTTCCCTACAGCTTGTAATTAAATTTTCATTGGAAAAGCAACCATCTTACTCGCATTTAGAAAATCCATTCATGACTACATAGAGGGTACCCGCAACACCCTTTATTAGGTGCAAACAATCATTTAGTTTACACTGACCAAGAGCCAAGCCAAATGCCACAGAGATGCTATAAAAATAAATTAAAATCTAACAGCATTGGACTTTATCCAGTTTTGCAAAACATCCGGCAAAGATGTGACGCATGTGGGACGTGCTTTCGAACTATGGGGTTTCCATAAACTCGGAATAGCAAACAGGGTGGCTGCTTTAAATGTCACGTAGTAGTTTGCTCAACAATAGTTTCATTATCCTTGACCAATTTACATCGGCACCTACATTAACCTGCCCGTAAGCCATACCATGCCATACCATACATCATCGTGTTATGGTGTTAAAACAATTCAACATTTTCAGTGTAAATAGCTTCCAGCTTTGGAATTCTTTGCCAAGTATTTGCGTCTATGTATATCCGGGTCATTAACATGACTTTATAGGCCATGTCCATTGAAATCCCTGGAGAACAATGGTAGGACATGATGCAGAACACCAGCATTGAACCAATCGCATGGAATACAAAATGAACTCATGTAGAAGAACGCTTTGATTGTAGAAAAGTTTTACATTGTTGCGGAAGATTTCAAATGGATATGGGTTGAAAGAAAACCGGTGTGGGAAAAATATTTGTTTTTCAAGGAAGTTGGGCTTCCTGTAAAAACAAAAATTGCTCAATATACGAGTAAACTACAACATACTAAATACTCGTACACTGTGGAACAATTTCAAGTTCACGCATGGTTTGCAAATTGCAAATTTTGCCCATGAACATTCCACTAAGGAACAGGGGCATATATCTCACATATCAATGAGTGCAGTCCGATTCAAGTTTAAGCTCAATGATAAGGGGCCTCCTTTCTATAGCTGAGTCCGAACGGCGTGCCGCAGTGCGACACCTCTTTGGAGAGAAGTTTTACATGGCATAGTAGCTCACAAAAGTTGTCAGCATTAGGAGGGGAAGAAGACCGCTGAAATTTTTTTCCTGATGGTCTCGCCAGGATTCGAACCCAGCTGTTCAGCTTCATAAGCGGACATGCAGAGGTAAGCATGTCCGCCTATGACTACGGTGGAGGCTACCGTAGAGGGAAAAAGACCGCTGACATTTTTTTTCCTGATGGTCTCGCCAGGATTCGAACCCACTCGTTCAGCGTCATAGGCGGACATGCTTACCTCTGCGCTACGGTGGAGGCCACCGTAGGGGAAAAAGACCGCTGAAATTTTTTTCCTGATGGTCTCGCCAGGATTCGAACCCACTCGTTCAGCGACATAGGCAGACATGCTTACCTCTGCGCTACGGTGGAGGCCACCGTAGGGAAAAAAGACCGCTGAAATTTTTTTTCCGCATGGTCTCGCCAGGATTCTAACCCAGCCGTTCAGCTTCATAGGCGGACATGCTTACCTCTGCGCTACGGTGGAGGCCACCGTTGGGGAACCGCTGAAATTTTTTTTTTTTTCGCCAGGATTTGAACCCACTCGTTCAGCGACATAGGCGGACATGCTTACCTCTGCGCTACGGTGGTCTCCACCGTAGTTTGGTATGTAGAATAAAATTTTGTCCCTCACCTTAATTTATTTTGTACACATTTTTAGCAGAATCCATGGTGTTGAGATCCCAAGATTCGGTTCGGCCGAACTTTGCACAGTTTTACTTGTGTTTGTTAATTCAACCAACACCAAGCAACCAAAAGGATGTCCCATATGTATGCAGTGCATTGCATTTGCTAGTGGAAGCTAAGCAATTGGAAGGACGAAAAAGGGAGTAGTGTTTATTGACCTTTGTCTTAAATTTCTGACTGTCATAGTCAGGTGGAAAAATATTGGCAGGAAGCCGACACCTCATATGAACCGCTCGGGCAAAAAAAAAAATTCTCCCTTAAGTACATGGTCGGGTCAGCTGAACAATTCCAAAACTTTTATCTGAAATTTTTCCCGTCGTATGTTTATTTTTCATAGCTTAAAAAATTATCTTAAATACCCTATGCCTCAATGCGTGATGTCGAAGCAAGATTTTCCCTCCAGCAAAAAAGAAAATTCCTGTATGATAAATTTTTTCCTGTATCATAACTTCCCGTTTCTTTACACACTCAACCCCGTAGAGCATCGTAGTGGTCAACCTTTGGATTTAAAAAATTAAATTTTTTCCCTAAATTATGATTTTCCAACATTTTTCGCATACAGAAACTTTAAACACATATCCCAAGATTCTCAATAGTCACCAAGTGTACAACAAAAGTACAAAATCTCAAATTCCTATTTTGTTTGTCTTGTCGTATATCTTAAAATGACAACAGCAACAAACCATGGTGGAGATTTGTGTGACCCTCTTTTTATTTGTGTTGATGCTGACAATGGCATCTGACATTTAGACATTGTTGTGGGCTCAAACGGACAAAACTTTGGCTAAATTTATGTGGCTTTCCGTTCGACAATTCTTGGGTTTATTGAACAAATATTGGACATTGCAAGAAAGTAAACATCAATCGAACTTAAGGGGTTTTACGGTCATCCTTCAGATACTCACCCTTGCGTCATTATCCCTAGACATTGTGCCATGTCCATTGTGTCAATAGCAAATAACCATAGGTATTGGCAATATTTCTGCGTTCGCAATCATTAGATAAACCGTGGTGCAAGGACATGTAAGGCAACAATAAATGAGAAGCCTTTCAGCAATATTGTCTGAGTACATCAGAGAGCATAAATGCCAAAATCATAAATGAAGAAATCTGTATATATATATATATAGGTTTATATGGGAGCTGTATGAAGCTACTGATCGATTCAGACCATATTAGACACGTATGTTGAAGGTCATGAGAGAAGCCGCTGTACAAAATTTCAGCTAAATCGGATGAGAATTGCGCCCTCTAGAGGCTAAAGAAGTCAAGACCCAAGATCGGTTTATATGGCAGCTATATCAAAACATGGACCGATTTAAACCACACCTAATGTAGTTGTTGGAAGTGATATCAGAACACTACGTGCCGAATTTCAATAAAATCGGATGAGAATTGCGCCCTCTAGAGGCTAAGGAAGTCAAGACCCAAGATCGGTTTATATGACAGCTATATCAAAACATGAACCGATTTAAACCACACCTAACGTAGTTGCTGGAAGTGATACCAGAACACCACGTGCCAAATTTCAATAAAATCGGATGAGAATTGCGCCCTCTAGAGGCTAAAGAAGTCAAGACCCAAGATCGGTTTATATGGCAGCTATATCAAAACATGGACCGATTTAGCCCATTTACAATAAAAACCGACCAAAATTTCAAGCAGCTAGCTTTATTCCTTCGAAAGTTAGCGTGCTTTCGACAGACGGACGGACGGATGGACAGATGGACAGACATGGCTTGATCGACATAAAATGTCACGACGATCAAGAATATATACACTTTATGGGGTCTTAAACGCATATTTCGAGGTCTTACAAACAGAATGTCGAAATTAGTATACCACCCTCCTATGGTGGAGCGTATAAAAACTGCTCTCGATCGGTTGAAAATTGTAGCTACTACGGCCATTTTAGTGCAAATCGGGCGATATATATATGGGAGCTATATCTAAGTCTGAACCGATGTTTACCAAAATCAACAGCGGTCGTACTTGGGCCAAAAAAGTGATATGTGCAAAATTTCGTGATGATTGGATTACAAGAATACATGGACTCCCAGACGGACAGATGGACATGGCTAAATCGAATCAGAAAGTGATTCTGAGTCGATCGGTATAGTTATCAATGGGTCTAGCTCTTCACCTTCTTAGCGTTGCAACCAAATGCACACATCTATAATACCCTGTTCCTCAGTGCTGGTGTAGGGTATAAAAACTGCTGTAAACTTCACAAGCAAAAGCGTGTAAGGTTGGGCTGGCCCGAATATTGTTTGCGCTCCACCAAAGATCGCATTTATCAAGTTTTCTGTACGATTTCGCTATATAGATAGACCGTAGCGCAGAGGTGAGCAAGTCCGCCTATGACGCTGAACGCAAGGTTTCCAATCCTGGCGAGAAAATCAAATAAGAAAATAAGAAAAAGTTATATAGCCTATATTTCCTTCCAGACCAACCTACACAATCTGTGAAATTTTCAAGGTAATCGGTTCAGCCGTCTTTGAGCCTAGACGGAACAAACAAACAAACCGACAAAGACAAGAGGCTCATGAAATTGTACCAATTTGGCCCATTTTAATCCTAAAAGACCCATATTTCTTTCGAAACTAAGCTTGATTCTGCTTTCGACGGACGAAAGGGCGGACAGACATAGGGATGGACATGGCTAAAGCGGCGACAGGGTAGTTGACACGATCTGTAACCATGTCAAACGACTGGATTTTTTTGGGTGAAAATACTTTTATATACCCACCACCGAAGGATGGGGGTATATTCATGTTGCCATTCCGTTGGCGACACATCGAAATATCCATTTCCGACCCTATAAAGTATATATATTTTTGATCAGCCTAAAAATCTAAGACGTTACAGTCATGTCCGCCCGTCTGTCCGCCTGTCTGTTGAAATCACGCTACAGTCTTTAAAAATTGAGATATTGACCTAAAACTTTGCACAGTTTCTTGTTTTTTGTCCATAAGCAGGTTAAGTTCGAAGATGGGCTATAGTGGACTCTATCTTCCTATAGCCCCCATATAGACCGATCCGCCGATTTAGGGTCTTAGGCCCATGAAAGCTACATTTATAATCCGATTTTGCTGAAATTTGGGACAGCGAGCTGTGTTAGGCCCTTCGACATTCTTCTTTAATTTGTCCCAGATCGGTTCAGATTTGGATCGATCTGAATCACTTTCAGATTCGATTAAGCTATGTCCGTCTGTCTGTCTGTTCGTCCGTCTGTCTGTCCGCCTGTCCATGTTAATTTGTGTACAAAGTACAGGTCGCAGTTCTCATCCGATCGTCATCAAATTTTGTACAGGTATGTTTTTCGGCCTAGAGACGAAGCCTATTGAAATTACAAAAAATCGGTTCAGATCTGGATATAGCTGCCATATATATGTTCGTCCGATTTTCAGTAATAATGCAATAAAATGGTCATTTGGTAACCGGTTCTTTCGAAATTTGGTAGGAGGGATTTTTCAATGATTGTCGAGATTAGTGGTGAATTTCATGGAGATCGGTTCAGATTTGGATATAGCTCTCATATATTGGGTTGCCCAAAAAGTAATTGCGGATTTTTCATATAGTCGGCGTTGACAAATTTTGTCACAGCTTGTGACTCTGTAATTGCATTCTTTCTTCTGTCAGTTATCAGCTGTTACTTTTAGCTTGCTTTAGAAAAAAAGTGTAAAAAAGGTATATTTGATTAAAGTTCATTCTAAGTGTTATAAAAAATGCATTTACTTTCTTTTAAAAAAGCCGCAATTACTTTTTGGGCAACCCAAAATATATGTCGCTCGATTTTCAGTCCTAGAGCCATTGCAAGCACATTTATTGATCAATCTTGCCATAATATTGCACAACGCTTTCCTCAATGACTAACACAATATACATGGAGTTTGGTCAAAATCGGTTCTGATTTAGATATAGCTCCCATTTATATGTTCGTTCGATTTGAAGTAATATTGCAAAAAAAATGGTCTTTTGTTTACCGATTTTCTCGAAATTCGGCAAATGGGATTTTCTTATCACTCTCGACATTACTGTTGCTTTACATGGAAATCGGTTCAGATTTAGATATAGCTCTCATATATATATCGCCCGATTTTCACTCCTAGAGCCACTGCAAGCACATTTATTGATCAATCTTGCCAAAATATTGCACAACGCTTTCCTTAATGACTACCACAATATACATGGAGTTTGATCAAAATCGGTTCAGATTTAGATATAGCTCCCATATATATGTTCGTCCGATTTGCAGTAATATTGCAAAACAATGGTCTTTTGTTTACCGATTTTCTCGAAATTTGGCAAGAGGGATTTTCTTATCACTCTCGACTTTACTGTTGCATTACATGGAAATCGGTTCAGATTTAGATATAGCTCTCATATATATATCGCCCGATTTTAACTTCTAGAGTCACAGCAAGCGCATTTATTCACCCATCTTGCCATAATTTTTCAAAACGCTTTCTTTGACGACTGCCACAATATCTGAGCAGTTTGATCGAAATCGGTTCAGATTTAGATATAGCTCTCATATACATGTTCGTCCGATTTGCAGTAATATTGCAAAAAAAATGGTCTTTGTTTACCGATTTTCTCAAAATTTGGCAAGAGGTATTTTCTTATCACTCTCGACATTACTGGTGAATTTCATGGAAATCGGTTCATATTTAGATATAGCTCTCATATATATATATATATATATATATATATATATATATATATATATGTTATATATATATAAATATGTGTGTCCGATTTTGAGAAATATTGCAAGAAAATGCTCATTTTTTAACCGATTCTCTCGAAATTTTACAGGAAGGATTTTCTTATGTCTCTCCATATAAATGGTGAATTTCATAGAAATCGGCCCAGATTTAGATATAGCTGTCATATATGTATATGGCCAGATTTTCACCCTATGAGCCACTGCAAGCGTATTGTTTGAGCAATCTTGCCAACATTTTGCACAGCCCTTTCCTCGACGACTACCACATTTTTTGAGTGCTGTTTCTCTGGTACTCTCTATCTGAAAAGTTTCTCTTGGCATGGCCATCATTCACTTTTGTCCAGCTTTTGTGTTATTGTTATGTATGATTTTCAAAAATCTCCACGACAAAAGTGAAAGTGAATGGGCCAATTTCCTGCTTGTATAGTGCGGATATTACATGGCAAAATGTTCTGATGCAAGCTTTCCGTAAAGAAAAACCTTCTTTTCACCAAGGCGATTAATGGTAACCATTGGGTACTTAGGAATTCATATTCTAAGGGAATTTCACTTTTAACGGCCAAGCAATACAGCTTCAGTTTCAGTAGAGAACTGCCACAACAAAGTTATGTTGTCCGTAACGAAGACTACAACAGATCAACAATGGGGAAATTGAATGTTTCCATGCTCGTTAGATAGTCGCTACGCCATTGTCATCAATTGAGATGTAAGACACATGATAATCTAATAAAAAGTAGTGAGGAAAGGTAAACGCAGATCGGGCCGACTAGATAATACCCAACACCTATACTACAAGTGTTAATTGGGCCCTATCACTACATAGATGTAAAGCTGCTACATGTAAATCTGAAACAATTTAGATAGACTTCGGTAGAGGTGACCAAATGGCTGTACTAAACCTAGTGCAAAATTGTTATGACCACGGCATTATTAGTGAAAATCGTTTAATGCTAAGATATGACAGCTATATATAAATCGTAACCTACCTAAATCTAAACTGAGATCTACCAAGTTCATAGGGCTTCAAGTAAATCTGATCAATCTGATCGGATCTGTCTCTTCTCCTTTAGAGTATTACCAGCAAATTATCTAAGTTACACAATACCATGTTCCTCAGTAATGCTGTAGGGTACAAACACTTGAATAGTTTACGGAATCCTGAATGATTGCCACGAATAATATTTATGTTGCGTCCTTTATCACAACCACAATCTAATGAATACTGAATCTTGTCATCAAAAGTCTTTTGCGAGAGTTAAAGTCCATATCTTATACGCATACTTGTAAACAAAACTATATTTGTATGTATGTGTGCATAAAAACAAGCAAAAGCGTGCTAAGTTCGGCCGGGCCGAATCTTATATACCCTGCACCATGGCTCGCATATGTCGAGCTCTTGCCACGGTATCTCTTTTAAGGCCAACAAAGAATAAAAAGAAATTGCTCTGTTATTGGAGCTATATCAAGTTATAGTCCGATTTGGACCCTACTTCTTAGGGAGATCGGTTTATAGGGAAGGTGTATCAGGCTAAAGACCGATTCAGATCATATTTGACACGTATATTGAAGGTAGTGAGCGAAGCCGTTGTACAAAATTTCAGCCAAATCGGATAATAATTAGGCCCTCTTTAGGCTCAATATATCAAAATCCCAGATCGGTTTATATGACAGCTATATCAGGTTATGGACCGATTTAATTGACATAATTGACACAGTTGTTAGAAGACATAACAGAACACCTCATGCAAAATTTTAGCCAAATCCGATAAGAATTGCGCCCTCTATTGGGTAAAGAAGTCCAGATTCAATATCGGTTTATATGACAGCTATATCTGGTTATGAACCGATTTCAACCATACTCAGTACAGTTATTGGAAGTCATAATAAAACATCTCATGCAAAATTTCATCTAAATCGGATAAGAATTGTGCCCTCTGGCGGCTCAAGAAGTCAATATCCCAGATCGGTTTATATGGCAGCTTCATCAAAACGTGGACCGATATAGCCCATTTACAATCCAAATTTCAAGCGGCTAGCTTAACTCCTTCGAAAGTTAGTGTGCTTTCGACAGACAGACGTACGGACATGGCTAGAGCCATCCCGTGATGGTCTTCGTCATTACTTTCATTTAAAAAGAGTTGAGGCGCGTTAAGCTCGCCGGGTAGAATCTTATATACCTTCCACCAAAGATCGTACTTGACACCTTCTTTAAGTGACAATTTCATTTTGTCATTCCGTTTGCAACATATCGAAATATCTATTTCCGAAAAAATAGTGATATTGAGCTGAAACTTTGCACATTTTTTTTTTCTGTCCATAAGCAGGTTAATTTCGCAGATGGGCTTTATCGGACTATATCTTCATATAGCCCCCATATAGACCGATCCGCCGATTTAGGGTCTTAGGCCCATAAAAGCCACATTTATTATCCGATTTTGCTGAAATTCGGGACAGTGAGTTGTGTAAGGTCCTTCGACATCCTTCTTCAATTTGGTCTATATCGGCCGAGATTTGCATATAGCTGTCATATAGACCGATCCGCCGATTTAGGGTCTTAGGCCAATAAAATCCATTTTTATAATCCGTTTTTTATGAAATCTGAGACAGTGGTTTTAGTTATGCTCTTCGACGTTTTTCTTCAATTTGGAGAGTAGAGTAGAGTATAGCAGAGTAGAGTAGAGTAGAGTAGAGTAGAGTAGAGTAGAGTAGAGTAGAGTAGAGTAGAGTAGAGTAGAGCAGAGTAGAGCAGAGTAGAGTAGAGTAGAGTAGAGTAGAGTAGAGTAGAGTAGAGTAGAGTAGAGTAGAGTAGAGTAGAGTAGAGTAGAGTAGAGTAGAGTAGAGTAGAGTAGAGTAGAGTAGAGTAGAGTAGAGTAGAGTAGAGTAGAGTAGAGTAGAGTAGAGTAGAGTAGAGTAGAGTAGAGTAGAGTAGAGTAGAGTAGAGTAGAGTAGAGTAGAGTAGAGTAGAGTAGAGTAGAGTAGAGTAGAGTAGAGTAGAGTAGAGTAGAGTAGAGTAGAGTAGAGTAGAGTAGAGTAGAGTAGAGTAGAGTAGAGTAGAGTAGAGTAGAGTAGAGTAGAGTAGAGTAGAGTAGAGTAGAGTAGAGTAGAGTAGAGTAGAGTAGAGTAGAGTAGAGTAGAGTAGAGTAGAGTAGAGTAGAGTAGAGTAGAGTAGAGTAGAGTAGAGTAGAGTAGAGTAGAGTAGAGTAGAGTAGAGTAGAGTAGAGTAGAGTAGAGTAGAGTAGAGTAGAGTAGAGTAGAGTAGAGTAGAGTAGAGTAGAGTAGAGTAGAGTAGAGTAGAGTAGAGTAGAGTAGAGTAGAGTAGAGTAGAGTAGAGTAGAGTAGAGTAGAGTAGAGTAGAGTAGAGTAGAGTAGAGTAGAGTAGAGTAGAGTAGAGTAGAGTAGAGTAGAGTAGAGTAGAGTAGAGTAGAGTAGAGTAGAGTAGAGTAGAGTAGAGTAGAGTAGAATTTTAAACATTGGGTTAGGGCTTTCGACATTTGACCTAAATATGTAATAAATCGAACTATATTTAGATATAGCTGCCATATACACCGATCTCCCGATAAAGGGTCGGAAGGCCATAAAAGCTTCATTTATTACCCGATTTCGCTGCAATTTAAAACAGTGGGTTATTTTAAGCTTCCTGATACCCGACCTAAATATGGTGTAGATCGGATATAGCTGACATATAGACTGATATGCCAATAAGGGGTCTTAAGCCAATAAAAGCTTTAGTTATTACCCGATTTCGCTGAAATTTGATACAGTGAGTAAGTTAAGGCCTCTTAACATCCGACCTAAATATGGTTCTGATCGGTCTATATTAAGATATAGCTTCCATAGAGACCGATCTGCGGATTAGGGGTCTGAAGCCCATAAAAGCTTTATTTATTACCCAATTTCGATGAAATTTGAAATAGTGCGTTGTTTTGAACCTCTCGACATCCGACCATAATATTCGGTTCAGATCGGTTTACTTTTGAATATATAGACCAACAAATTTGATAGTGACTTATATTAATTAGACCACTCAATGTCTGTGCCGAATTTGGGTGCATAAGTTATCCAATTTTCACCGGATTGGGACGAAAGGGGGTTTACATATATTCCCGAGCTGGTGTGTATCCCAAGTTCGGCCCGGCCGAACTTAATGCCTTTTTTCTCTCGTTTTTTGTTGATAATGATATGTTAAATGTTGTTTTATTTCCTTGAAGCAGTACACAAAACCTTACCAAACCAGATTGGAATAGAATTTATAAATTATTCATCGTACAATACCACGTATCTGCGTATCTGTGTATCTGCTCTTACATTACCACACAAAATCATTCATACAAACGAAATATAAGTTCCATACTCACGTAGGTTTCCCCCACTTCTTCCAGCCAGAACATTTCAGTTAAACATTGTACACTTAGTATAGGTTAATCAAACACATATACTTTCCAAAAATATCAACGTTTATTGTATGTGTTGGTGTTTATGAAGGCCTTTGATGTATTTTTCCTGAAATAAAGCTCGTTACATGCTTCATAGACAAAAGGAAACTCTGAAAGGTGGCAGACAGAAAAAAACGTTGAGAAAAAGTTTAAATAGTTTGTATGCTATCAACTTGACGGGGCACGACATAATCGAGATCAGATGTAGGCGGACGTAAGTGGGAGCATGAGTGGAGATATCTCTTTGGACTAACTTTGGAAAGGTAGAGTAGAGTACGAATTGGATAATAAAAAATGTGTCCCAGTGCGGAGAAGGGAGGGCCGCCCCAGCCCCAAAACCCCTCAAAATAGGTTTATTTGACGATCATGACAATATGGGACTCAAATGAAAGGTATTTGGGAAGGGAAGGGGGTGGACCCTCTACCGTTAACCCAAAAACACCACCCAAAATCAACAGTGGACCGATAAGGACAATATGGGTATCAAATGTACAATAAGCAGAGTAGATAACGAATCTGGCATACAAATTGAAATCGAAGTATAGGGGGTCACCCCACCTCCACAAAAAAGCCCAAAATGGGCACTTTAGCAAATCACGGGTATATGGGACTCGGTTTGTTTCTTCCGTATAGACTGAAAAACGTCAAAACCGATTTTCACGAAATTTTCGCATATTGTGTTGGTTGGTGTGAAAGGAAACATTGGCTGTATAATTTTTCGGTATAGGAAAGGGGACGACCCTCCCCCTGATGCCAAAAACACAATCAAAAAAAAACAAAAGTGGACCGATCGGGACAGTATAAGTATCAAATGAAAGGTATAGGAGACCATAAGATGAATATGGTATTAAAATTTGGGTCCAAGTACCCTCCCCCCACCCCCCCCCCCCCCTTAACCCCAAAACTTCTCTAAATAGCTCTATTCGAAGTTCATGTCAATATGGGACTCAAATGAAAGGTATTGGGGAGTAGATTACGAATATGACATTAAAATTTCCATTGAAGTCTATGGGCGATTTTCCTCCAAAAGATACGTCAAATGGGTTATTTGACCCATTATGACAGTATGGGACTCAAATGAAAGGTATTTGAGTGTAGAAAACATATTTGATATCAATTTTTGGAGCCAAGAGTTTTGGGGTATGCCCTAAAGCACCCCCTAAACTGAAGTTCATTTTCGTTGGGAAGTGCAAAGTGGCGGTGGCCGCCTCAGCCCCAAAACACCCTCCAAACAGTTCATATTTACCGGCCATGGCAATATGGGGCTCAAATTAAAGGGCTTCGGAAGTGCAGCACGAATTTGATTTCCATATTTGAGTCGAAATGTCTGGGGTGCCATCCTTCCTTCGTAAATTGCAAAATACGAAGCAGGTCACAATCAAAATTGCAAAAAAAGTCTTGAAGTCGAATATCCCCGAAACCATTGGAGATATTGTGGACCTTAAGCGAACAATTTTGTAGCGATTTTTGAGCACTGAAAAAAATGGAAATCGGCCCACAATCGAGGACTTGGCAGTCCCAACAAATTTTCGGAATACCGAGGTGACGTTCGATCTCGCTAACACCTCAGCTCTAACTATTCCAAATTTCAAAGAGATATCCCTAGCAGTTCTCACGCGGTATATTTTTTTTTCAATATTTTTTTTTATTTTCTCGCACTGTGGGACGGTTGGGAACAAGACCACTGGCTCAGAGACTGCTGTGGCTGTCAGAATTTCATTTTATTAGGTTTATCATACACTGCACTATTTTCACTCCCATATAGCTTGGAATTGGTACGGCTGCGAGTATCATTTGATTATCCCCTTTCCAATTGGACAGATTAAAGAACAGAGCTCTGTAAACACAGACAAAATGAATTAAATTCGGTTTATCTGAAATCTAAAAGTCGTTTTAAACCAAGGACAATTAATTTCAATGTATAGGCGAAAACGAGCGCTTAGGACTTTCGTTGTTTCAATCTAGAGATTTATTATACCTACCACCGAAAAATGGGGGTATATTCATTTTGTCATTCCGTCGAAATATCCATTTCCGACCGTATAAAGTATATATATTCTCGATCAGCGTAAAAATCTAAGACGATCTAGACATGTCCGTATGTCCGTCCGCCTGTCTGTCCGTCAGTATGTTGAAATCATGCTACAGTCTTAAAAAAAAAAATATTGAGCTGAAATTTTGCACAGATTCCTTTTTTGTCCATAAGCAGTTAAGTTCGAAGATGGGCTATATCGGACTATATCTTCATATAGCCCCTATATAGACCGATCCGCCGATTTAGGGTCTTAGGCCCATAAAAGACACATTTATTATCCGATTATGCTGAATTTTGGGACAGTGAGTTGTGTTGAGCCCTTCGACATCCTTTTTTTATTTGGCCCAGATCGGTCCAAATTTGGATATAGCTGCCATATAGACCGATCCGCCGATTTAGAGCCTTAGACCCATAAAAGACACATTTATTACCCAATTTTGCTGAAATTTGGGACAGTGAGTTGCGTTGAACCCTTCGACATCCATTTCTGATTTGGCCCAGATCGGTCCCGATTTGGATATAGCTGCCATATAAACCCATCCACCCGATTTAAGGTTGGGGGCCATAAAAATCGCATTTATTGTCCAATTTCGCTGAAATTTGGTACGGTGAGTTGTGTTAGGTCTATATGGCAGCTATATCCAAATATAGTCCGATCTGAACCATATTTAGGAAGGATGTGGGAAGCCTAGAACTACTCACTGTTTCAAATTTCAGCAAAATCGGGTAATAAATAAAGTTTTTATGGGCTTCAGACCCTTTATCGCCAGATCCGTCTATATGGCAGCTATATCTAAATATAGTCCGATCTGAACCATATTTGGGTTAGATGATGCCCCCAACCTTGTTCTTAAATATCCGTTTGACACCTTTGATCAGGTAAACAAATGTCTCAATGGTTTCTTCTTTTGCCAAATATTTTCAAAATTAACACTGATTCAATGAATGCCGTTGTGTTGTTGCGATATCACTGTCTGGCATGGTGGTTCTTTCGTAAACACACACACACACTCACACACTTTTGTACACTATTGTGCTCGTATACAAGAACATAGGTGCTCAGGTTTGGAAATAATTTCAAATGTGTTAGTGTATCCACAATTGATTTGAATAAAGGGTGATTTTTTTGAGGTTAGGATTTTCATGCATTAGTATTTGACAGATCACGTGGGATTTCAGACATGGTGTCAAAGAGAAAGATGCTCAGAATGCTTTGACATTTCATCATGAATAGACTTACTAACGAGCAACGCTTGCAAATCATTGAATTTTATTACCAAAATCAGTGTTCGGTTCGAAATGTGTTCAAATTTTGACAAATTTTGTTCAGCGATGAGGCTCATTTCTGGTTGAATGGCTACGTAAATAAGCAAAATTGCCGCATTTGGAGTGAAGAGCAACCAGAAGCCGTTCAAGAACTGCCCATGCATCCCGAAAAATGCACTGTTTGGTGTGGTTTGTACGCTGGTGGAATCATTGGACCGTATTTTTTCAAAGATGCTGTTGGACGCAACGTTACGGTGAATGAACACATTTCGAACCGAACACTGATTTTGGTAATAAAATTCAATGATTTGCAAGCGTTGCTCGTTAGTAAGTCTATTCATGATGAAATGTCAAAGCATACTGAGCATTTTTCTCTTTGACACCATGTCTGAAATCCCACGTGATCTGTCAAATACTAATGCATGAAAATCCTAACCTCAAAAAAATCACCCTTTATAATGTGAGTCCACATTAAGTTCTGTAGCTGATAGAGGTGAAATGCTCGTTTTCTGTTTAGAAAATCTTTACGTGCTTCACTGCCTCATTGTGCTAATAATAGATGGCTGTAATCTACATTCGTTTAACAACAATGTCTCAATTTGATTAACACACGTAGTAAACGCAGATTTGCACGAGTCTCACCTGCATTTGAAAGCACAGTGAAACATGTTGCTTGCCAAACATGTCAGTGGCGAATTAACAATACTCGTATATGATCTAAACATGCGGTATGAGGCAATGGTGAAATGAAAGTGAAAATAACAAAAGTTCTTTTTTGCTTGTCATAGGCAAACATTTCATTTTTTCCTTTTTGTTTTTCGAAAGTTAATGATTGGAAATAAATTTTCATTATTTAGCTGGTATGGTACTAACATATGGGAAGCATAATTGGCATTAGATTCACAATTTGCACATTGCAAATAATCAATTCATTGCCTCCATACACGGTAAGTAGATTATAGTTGCATGTTTATTCTCTATATGTTAGGTTATTTACATATAAAAATGAGTTTTGATTTTAATTTAATTGATTTAATGCATATGCATGTATTGAACACAAAATTTAATACAATTAACAACGTCATTGCTTTCTAATAACATAATGTAACCAGCTTTTATTTATATATATCTGCTAATTTACAATAGCTGCAGAATGTGTTTGTTGGCAATGATGATAATCACATTTCCATAAATAGCTGACGGCCAAAGCTTAAATTTTCTAATTATGTACTAATTTATATTTCCTAAAGGGTAACTTTTTAGCTATTATCTTTTTGGCAACATTGATTTAAACAGCTCAGGCACGTTTTGTGTTTTGTCTTACTGTCAAACATCTTCAGTTTGGTCTACAATTTGACTATGATTCGTCTAACAAACGAACAAGGCTTGCAAATTATGAACATTATTATCAAAAGCGGATTAAAAAGGCGCCTTTTATGGCGCCAAAACCTTAAATCGAGATATCGGTCTATATGGCAGCTATATCCAAATCTGGACCGATCTAAGCCAACTCACTGTTCCAAATTTCGGCGAAATCAGACAATAAATGCGCCTTTTATGTGTTCAAATCCTTAAATCACGAGATCGGTCTATATGGCAGCTATATTCAAATCTGGACCGATTTGGGCCAAATTGAGGAAGAATGTTAAAGGGCCTTACACAACTAACTGTTCCAAATTTCGGCGAAATCAGAAAATAAATGCGCCATTTATGGGCCCAAAGGCTTAAATCGAGAGATCGGTCCATATGGCAGCTATATATTTAAATCTGAACCGATCTAAACCAAATTGAAGACGAATGTCGTAGGGCTTAACGCAACTCACTGTCCCAAATTTTGGCGAAATCGGACAATAAATGCGCCCTTTATGGGCTCAAAACCTTAAATCTAGAGATCGGCCTATATGGCAGCTATATCCAAATCTGAACCGATCTAAACCAAATTGAAGAAGAATATTGAAGGGCGTAACACAACCCACTATCCCAAATTTCAGCAAAATCGGATAATAAATGTGGCTTTTATGGACCTAAAACCCTAAATCGGCGGATCGGTCTATATGGCAGCTATATCCAAATCTAAACCGATCTGGACCAAATTAAAGAATAATGTCGAAGGGCCTAACACAGCTAACTGTTCCAAATTTCGGCGAAATCGGACAATAAATACCCCTTTTATGGGCCCTAAAAACTTAAATCGAGAGATCGGTCTATAGGCAGCTATATCCAAATCTGCACCAATTTGGGAAAAATTAAAGCAGGATATCGGAGGACCTCACATAACTCAATGTCCCAATTTTCAGATGTAAATATATCCCATATAAATATTGGGATTTGGATATAGCTGCCATATAGACCGATCTCTCGGTTTTTGGTTTTGAGGTCATAAACGCCAAATTAGTTATGCGATTTTAATGAAATTTGAGACAGTGAGTTGTCTTAGGCCCCTCAATGTCTATCGTAAATTTGGTCCAGATCGGTCGAGATTTGGATACAGCTGCCATATGGACCGATCCGCCGATATAGGGTCTTAGGCCCATAAAAGCAACATTTATTATCCGATTTTACCGAAATTCGGGACAGTAAGTTGTTCTAGGTCCTTTGGCATCCTTCTTTGATTTGGCCCAGATCGGTCCAGATTTGGATATAGCTGCCACATAGACCGATTCTCCGATTTAGGGTCTTAGGCGCATAAAAGCCTTGTTTATTATCAGATTTTGCTGAAATTTGGAACAGTGAGTTGCCTTAGGCCCTTCGACATCCTTCGTCAATTTGGCCCTGATTGGTTCGGATTTGGATATAGCTGCCATATGGACCGATCCGCCGATATAGGGTCTTAAGCCCATATTAGCAACACTTATTATCCGTTTTACCGAAATTCGGGACAGTGAGTTGTTCTAGGTCCTTTGGCATCCTTCTTTGATTTGGCCCAGATCGGTCCAGATTTGGATGTAGCTGCCATATAGACCGATAGTCCGATTTTGGGTCTTATACCCATAAAAGCCTTGTTTATTATCAGATTTTGCTGAAATTTGGAACAGTGAGTTGCCTTAGTTCCTTCGATATCCTTCTTTAATTTGAACCTGATCGGTTTAGATTTGGATATAGCTGCCATATATACCAACACTCCGATTTAAGGTCTTGGGCCCATAAAAGTCACATTTATTATCCGATTTTGCTGAAATTTGGGACAGTGAGTTGCGTTGGCCCCTTTGACATCCTTCATCAATTTGGCCCAGATAGGTCCACATTTGGATATAGCGCCATATAGACCGATCTCTCGGTTTTAGATTTTTGGACCATAAAAGGCGCATTTATTGACTGAAATCGCCGCAATTCGGGACAGTGAGTTGTGCTACGCTATTCAACATCCTTCGTCAATTTGGCTCAGATCGGTCAAGATTTGGATATAGCTGCCATATAGACCGATCTCTCGGTTTTAGGCTTTTGGGCCATAAAAGGCGCATTTACTATCCGATGTCGCTGAAATTTGGGACAGTGAGTAATGTTAAGCCCTTCGATATACTTCTGCAACTTGGCCCAAATCGGTCCTGATTTGGATATAGCTGCCATGTAGACCGATGTCTCGATTAAAGATCTTGGTCCCATAAAGAGGCGTATTTATAATCCGAAATTCACTGAAATTTGTCACAGTGACTTATGTTAGGCTTTTCGACATCCGTGCCGTATATGGTTCAGATCGGTTTATTTTTATACCCTCCACCATAGGTTGTGGGTATACATATTTCGTTATTCTGCTTGTAACACCTCGACTCGAAATTTTACATGTGGTGTTTTTGTATCACTTCCAACAACTGCGCAAAATATGGTTCAAATCGGTCAATTTTTTGATATAGCTGCCATATAAACCGATCTTGGGTCTTGACTTCTTCAGCCTCTAGAGGGCGCAATTCCCACCTGATTTGACTGTTATGGAACATAAGGTATGCAATTTTCAACGGGTTTTGATGAAAGGTGGTTTACGGATGTACCCGAGGTAGTGGGTATCCAAAGTTCGGCCCGGCCGACCTTAGCATTTTGTTTACTCTTTTTTTTTTGTTTGTTTTCAAGTGTACATAATTTCTCTTTAAATAGCCAACTAAAAGCAAAAAAATGAATGAATGCATACCGGTTTCGATATAAAAAAGAAACTATGCGTTAGTTTACGAGTGTTTTTTTGTATTTTATTTATTTGATTAAAATAAAAACTAATAGAGAATTTACATTAATTAATCGACCATAATAAATACAAATTCGTATGTTTAAAAGTTAAGTTAGTAAAAATACCATTATAATATTGTCATAAATACAATAAACGTCGTTCTTGTTTTTTTTTTTTAATGTGACATTAAAAACTAGACAAAAAAAAAATAAATTACAATTATTGCATTTTAAGTGAATCTATATTAGAGAGTGAAATGGAGATTTCAAATTAAAAAACAAAAAAAGCCAAAAGACACCATATTAAAAAAAAAAAAATAAAAATAAAACATCAAATAAGGACAAGATATAATTTTATATAAATAAACTAAACTATTAAAATTTATTAAAAAAAAAAACTTTAAGCGATTAGAAAATATTAGAACCTTGTCTGATTTATGCTTAAAACTAAAAAAAATAATTTTGAGAATTTTTTCAATTTTTTTTTTTTGTTATTTAATTAAATCGTCATTGAGGTAAACACTAAAAACTCTTTTTTTTTGTTTTGCTTTAATACACAAAATATTATGAATGCTGTCCGGTTGATATATTTAGTCTAAATATTTATGTTTTATTTATATATATACGTGTGTGTGTGTGGTGTGTGGAGCTATTTTTAACGAATACAACTAAACAAAGTAAAAACGTAAATAAAAAAAAAATCATAATAATAAAAATGTCTCTTTATGCTCTTCAAACTTATTGCCTATGCATATAGTGTAAGGTTGTGGTTGTCACTGTTATTGTGGTTTTGTTATTCTCTGGTGGAGAAACCGTTTTTATGGCTTACTTCCGTTTCCTACATCCGGCCTTTGGGCCAAATTTCATTCCTGGTCATTTTTGTCTATGATTGTGGCTTGTTGCTGTTACTGTTACTGTTTATTATTTTTCTCGATGGCTATTGTGTAGTTGTTGTTGTTGTTGTTATTTGCGCTTTATTTAAACTTTTCGTCTTCCTCCTTCCTCAACATCTTCCTCTTGGCTTACGAATAGAATGTCAGAACACTTGTCTGGTTGCCACGTACGAATAGGAATGGCGGCATGTCACGACTAACACTCTCCAGCCAGGCCATGTAGAGGGGGGCCGTCACAAAGTTCTTGCGTGGCATGGGCAACGTCATTACAACCAAATCGGATTTAGTTGATTGTTCTTGTAAATATTCACGTAGACGCAAATAGCGATTCGTTTTATCCTGAACGGCTATCATGTCATCTTCCGTAATGGCAACTACAGCAATAAAAGAAAAAAAAAATACAATAAATAAGTTAAAACACGAAGCAAACCTGCCACAAATATTAAGAAAAACAAGTTTGTCATAACAAAAGAATGTAGTTAGTAAAGACTTAATGTTAATAATGAGCTAAATAATAATAATATATACGCCTTTTATAGGCCAAGACGTTAAAAAGAGAGTTCGGTCTATATGATAGCTATAGCCAAATCTAGACCGATCAGAAACAAATTGAAGAAAGATGTCAAAGAGACTAACACAACTCACTGTCCCAAATTTTGGCGAAATCGAACAATAAATGCGACTTTTATGGGCCTAAGACCTTAAATCGAGCGATCGGTCTATGTGGCAGCTATAACCAAATCTGAACCGATCAGAGCCAAATTAAAGAAAAATGTCTAAGGACCTAACACAACTCACTGTCCAAAATTTCTTCGACATCGGGCAAAAAATGCGCCTTTTATGGGCCCAAAACCATAAAACAGGAGATCGGTCTATATGGTAGCTATAACGAAATCTGAACCGATCTGGGCAAAATCAAAGAAGGATGTTCAAGGACCTAGAACAATTCAATGTCCCAAATTTCGGTGAAATCGGGCAATAAATGCGGCTTTTATGGGTCCAAAACCTTAAATCGACGGATCAGTCTATATACCAGCTATATCCAAATCTAAACCGATCTGGGCCAAATTCAAGAGGGATATCGAAGGGCCCAACAATACTCCCTGTCCCAAATTTCGGCGAAATCGGGCAGTAAATGCGCCTTTTATGGGTCCAAAACCTTAAATCGAGAGCTCGGTCTATTTGGCAGCTATATCCAAATCTGGACCGATCTGGGCCAAATCGAAAGAGGTTGTCGAAGGGCCTTACGCAACTCACTGTCCCAAATTTCGGCGAAATCGGACAATAAATGCGCATTTTATGGGCCCGAAACCATAAATCGGGAGATCGGTCTAAATGGTAGCTATGACGAAATCTGAACCGATCTGGGCGAAATTGCACAAGGATGTCGAAGGGTCTAACAAAACTCCTAATCCCAAATTTCGGCGAAATTGGAAAATAAATGCGCCTTTTATGAGTCCAAAACCTTAAATAGAGAGCTCGGTCTACTTGGCAGCTATATCCAAATCTTGACCGATCTGGGCAAAATCCAAGAAGGATGTCAAAGAGCCCAAGGCAACTCACTGTCCCAAATTTCGGCGAAATCGGATAATAAGTGCGCCTTTTATGGGTCCAAAACCTTAAAACGAGAGCTCGGTCTATATGGAAGCTATATCCAAATCTGGACCGATCTGTTCCAAATTGAAGAAGGATGTCAGAGGGCCTTACACAACTCACTGTTCCAAATTTCGGCGAAATCGGACAATAAATGCGCCTTTTATGGGCCCGAAACCATAAATCGGGAGATCGGTCTATATGGTAGCTATATCCAAATCTGCACCGATCTGGGCCAAATTAAAGAGGGATGTCACAGGACCTAACACAACTCACTGTCCGAAATTTCGGCGAAATTCGCCTTTTATGGGTCCAAAACCTTAAATCGAGAGCTCGGTCTATATGGCAGCTATATCCAAATCTGGACCGATCTGGGCCAAATTCAAGAGGGATGTCAAAGGGCCCAACGCAACTCACTTTCCCAAATTTCGGTGAAATCGGATAATAAACGCGCCTTTTATGGGCCCGAAACCATAAATCGGGAGATCGGTCTATATGGTAGCTATATCGAAATCTGCATCGATCTGGGCCAAATTGAAGAGGGATGTCACAGGACCTAACACAACTCAGTGTCCCAAATTTCAGCAAAATCGGATAATAAATGTGGCTTTTATGGGCCTAAGACCCTAAGTCGGCGGATCGGTCTGTATGGCGGCTATGTGAAGATATAGTCCGATACAGCCATCGAACTTCACCTGCTTATGGACAAAAAAAGAATCTGTGCAAAGTTTCAGCTCAATATCGTTATTTTTAAAGACTCTAGCTTGATTTCATTAGAGATGATGGACAGACGGTCGACGGACAGACATTTTTTTTGTCCAGCTGAAAAAGGGTTTTTTTGTTGTTTCTGTTTAGAATAGAAATCAAAATAAAACCCTTTTTAAAAGGTTAAAGGTAAAATGTGGCTGCTATTACTTCATTGGTTATGCTACGAAGATCGTGAATTCGAAGCAAACCAAAGCTCCATCTTTAGTCCGCTTTGGTCCAAAAAGATTACATGCTTCCACCTATTCACTAATTAGTGAGCTGTGCAATGGTAGAAGGATGTCTCTTTGACACGAACATTGGATCATAGCAGGGTGTCTTTCTTCAAGCGCAGTAAGAAAGGTAAACCCCCAACCGCCAATATCTCTAACTGAAAAGTCCAACAAAAAAATGAAACAACCAAAACAAAATATGGCGCAAAAGCAGATTATGAATTCATAGGTTTCTTCTGTATTCATTACTAACCTAATATAAGCTCAAATCATTATCATACATTGGAAATAAATATTTATTTATTTTATTTTCATCAACTGTCAAATTGTCAGAAAAGTACATATGCATGTTAGAGCTTTTTTCAAAATGCCTCCCCAGTACAAACTATATGCAATTTCCTTTACAATGTGCTGCACCGTTCTACCGTTCATTTGATAGCTCACATTTAGAATTCATTTGAGTTTTGGGTACTATGTGTTGTATGAGTAATGCGATTTGCATGCACAGCAATTTTAAGCACTCATACGACCCCCTGAACCTAATATCTCTTCAATAAACTATGCACACTCTGAATGTTTCATCAGCATACAAGTTCAGGAATATGCTATGTATTTCGGGGAATTGTTGTGTGCTTCTCTGCCATGCAGAAGATGTTGTAACCCATTAACTTCGCATGGGGAGAAGATGTATCCAATAACTGAGATATTTTGTGAACAATTCTGGCTGTAGTTGGGAATTACAACCATTTCGATTACCGTTGGCCAAAAGTGGTAGGTAATTAAAATGTTTCTCGTCATATAACATCAGTTAGTAAGGAAAGACAAAAGCCAGGCGGATTCGATTATATCATACCCTACACCTACCCTACAATTATAAATTCGGGCAATACATAAATATATATGTATATGAGAGCTACATCTATACTGAACCCACTTTTAAACAGATCGTTTGGAAATTTTTGTTGCTGCGGCCATATAAGTGCAAATCCGGCGATCAATATGTATGGGTGCTACAACCAAATTATAAGCGATTTTGACGAAATCTCGCAGATATGATAAAATCAGTAACAAAACAATCCAGTAACAAAACAATTTTGTGCAGATCGGTTGAAAATTGTCGCTACTATGGCCATTTAAGTGAAAATCGTACAATACATATATGCTGGAGCTATATCGACATCTGAACCGATTGTGGTGAAATCTTGCAGATATGTTAAGGTCGGTAGCAAAACAATTCATGCCAAATTTTGTGCAGATCGGTTGAAAATTGTAGCTACTATGGCTATTTTAGAGCAAATCGGGCGATACATATATATGGGAGCTATATCTAAATCTCAACCGATTTTGATGAAATTTTGCAAATATGTTAAAATCAGTAATAAAACTATCCGCGCAAAATTTTGTGCGGATCGATTGAAAATTGTAGCTAGTACGGCTATTTTAGAGCAAATCGGGCGATACATATATATGGGAGTTATATCCAAATCTGAACCGATTTTGATGAAATCCTGCAGATATGTTAAAATCAATAGCAAAACAATTCCTGCCAATTTTTGTGCAGATCGGTTGAAAACTGTGCTTACTATGGCCATTTAAGTGCAAATCAGTCAATACATATAGATGGGAGCTATATCTAAATCTGAACCGATTTTGATAAAATTTTGCAGATATGTTAAAATCAATAGCAAACAATCCCCGCAAAATTTTGTGCGGATCGATTGAAAATTGTAGCTAGTACGGCTATTTTAGAGCAAATCGGGCGATATATATATATATGGGAGCTATATCCAAATCTGAACCGATTTTGATGAAATCCTGCAGATATGGTAAGATCAGTAGCAAAACAGTCCGTGCCAAGTTTTGTGCAGATCGGTTGAAAATCGTAGCTACTACGGCCATTTAAGTGCAAATCGGGCGATACATATATATGGGAGTTATATCTAAATCTGAACCGATTTTGATGAAATCTAGCAGATATGTAAAGATCACTAACAAAACAATCTGTGCCAAATTTTGTGTAAATCGGTTGAAAATTGTAGCTACTACGGCCATTTAAGTGCAAATCAGGCGATACATATTTATGGGAGATATATCTTAATCTGAACCGATTTTGATGAAATTTTGCAGATATGTTAAGATTAGCATATGTTAAGATTAGTATACACATATATGGGAGCTATATCTAAATCTGAACCGATTTTTATTAAAATTAATAACGTTCTTCTTTGCCAAGAAAATGGTATGTCCAAAATTTCGTGATGATTGGACAACAAATACGACCTGCACTTTGATTACAAGAATACATGGACTCACAGACGGACAGACGGACACGGCTAAATCGAATCACAAAATGATTCTGAGTTGATCGGTATACTTACAAAAGGGTTTAGCTGTTCTCCTCCTTAGCGTTGCAAAGAAATGCACACATCTATAATACCCTGTAGCACAGTGCTGGTGTAGAGTAGACCAAGTAAAAGGGCCATAAGTTCGGCCGGGCCAAAGTTTAGACACCCCTGGCGGGTATATATGTGACCCACCTTTCGTCTAAATCCGGTGCAAAATGCATAATTTATGCCTCCATAGCAGTTTTATCAAAATATAGTCTGGCTTGGACCAAATTCGATACGGATATTGAGTGGTCTTATAAGCACAAGTCATTGTTCAATTTTGTAGAACAAAATATTGTTTTTTTGGCAGCCATATCCAAATATAGACCGATCTGAACCATAAACGACACAGATGATGAAAAGCCTAATATTAATCGAGAGATCTATCAATATGGCAGCTGTATTCAAATCTGGACCGATCTGGGCCAAATTGAAGAAGGATTTCAAAGGTCCTAACACAACTCACTGTCCCAAATTACGGCGAAATCGGATTATAAATGCGCCTTTTATGGGCCAAAAACATTATATCGAGAGATCGGTCTATATGGCAGCTATATCCAAATCTGGACCGACCTAAGCCAAATTGAAGAACAATGTCGAAGGGCTTAACTTAACTCACTGTCCCAAATTTGGGCGAAATCGGATTATAAATGCGACTTTTACGGGCGTAAGACTTTAAATTGAGAGATCGGTCTATATGGCAGTTATATCCAAATCTAAACCGATCTAGGCCAAATTGAAGAAGGATGTCAAAGGGCCTAACACATCTCACTGTCCCAAATTTGGGCGACATCGTACAATAAATCTGAACCGATCTGGGCCAACTTGGGCGAAATTGAACAACAAATGCGCCTTTTAGGGGCCTAGGACTCTAAATCGGCGGATCGGTCTATATGGGGGCTATATCAAGATATAGTCCTATGTAGCCCATCTTCGTATTTAACCTGCTTATGGACAAAAAAAAAAAGAATCTATGCAAAGTTTCAGCACAATATTTCTATTTTTAGAGACTGTACCGTGATTTCAACAGACAGACATCGTGGATTAGGATTTTACCTTAGATACATGATTTCTGTGCAGAAGTTTCTTAGAATTTCATGTAGATTATGTTTTTATACCCTCCACCATAGAATGAAGGTGTACTAATTTCGTCATTCTGTTTGCAACTACTCGAAATATTCGCCTGAGACCCCATAGAGTATATATATTCTTCATCGTCGTGACATTTTAAGTAGCGAAGACGAACTAGCCATGTCCGTCCGTCTGTCTGTCGAAAGCAAGCTTACTTTTGAAGGAGTAAAGCTAGCCCCTTAAAATTTTGCACAAATACTTCTTAAGTGTGTAGGTCGGTTGGGACTGTAAATGGGCTATATCGGTAAACGTTTTCATATAGCTGCCATATAAAACGATCTGGGATCTTGACTTCTTAAGCCGCTAGAGGGCGCAATTCCTATCCGATTTAGCTGAAATTTTGCATGAGATGTTTTATTACGACTTTCAACAACTGTGCTTAGAATAGTTTAAATCGGTCCATAACCTGATATAGCTGCCACATGAACCGATCTTGGGTCTTGACTTCTTGAGCCTCTAGAGGGGGCAATTCTCGTCCGATTTGGCTGGAATTTCGCACGAGGTATTTTGGTCTGACTTCCAACAACTGTGTTAAGAATAGTTCAAATCGGGCTATAACCTGATATAGCAGCCATATAAACCTATCGTGGGTCTTGACTTCTTCAGCCACTAGAGGGCGCAATTATTATCCGATTTAGCTGAAATTTCGCACGTCGTGTTTTGTTATGACTTCCAACAACTGTACTAAGAAAAGTTCAAATTGGACCATAACCTGATATAGCTGCCATATAAACCTATCTGGGGTCTTGACTTTTTGAGACTCTAGAGGGCGCAATTCTCGTCCGATTTGGCTGAAATATTGCATGATGTGTTTTATTAAGACTTTCAAGAACTGTGTTCAAATCGGTCCATAACCTTATATAGCTGCCATATAAACCGATCTTGGGTCTTGACTTCTTGACCCTCTACAGGGAGCAATTCCTATCCGATTTGGCTGAAATTTTGCATGACGTGCTTTGTTATGACTTCCCACAACTGCATTAAGAATGGTTCAAATCGGTCCATAACCTGATATAGCTGCCATATAAACCTATCTGGGGTCTTGACTTTTTGAGACTCTAGAGGGCGCAATTCTCGTCCGATTTGGCTGAAATATTGCATGATGTGTTTTATTAAGACTTTCAACAACTGTGTTCAAATCGGTCCATAACCTTATATAGCTGCCATATAAACCGATCTTGGGTCTTGACTTCTTGACCCTCTACAGGGAGCAATTCCTATCCGATTTGGCTGAAATTTTGCATGACGTGTTTTGTTATGACTTCCCACAACTGTATTTAGAATGGTTCAAATCGGTTCATAACCTGATATAGCTGCCATATAAACCGATCTGGGGTCTTGACTTTTTGAGACTCTAGAGGGAGCAATTCTCGTCCGATTTGGCTGAGATTTTGCATGAGGTATTTTATTATGACTTCCAATAACTGTGTTAAGAATAGTTCAAATCGGTCCATAACCTGATATAGCTGCCATATAAACCGATCTGGGGTCTTGACTTCTTGACCCTCTACAAGGAGCAATTCCTATCCGATTTGGCTGAAATTTTGCATGAGGTGTTTTGTTATGACTTCCCACAACTGTATTAAGAATGGTTCAAATCGGTCCATAACATGATATAGCTGCCATATAAACCGATCTGGGGTCTTGACTTCTTCAGCCACTAGAGGGCGCAATTATTATCCGATTTGACTGAAATTTTGCGCGAGGTATTTTGTTATGATATTTAACAACTATGACAAATATGGTTCAAATCGGTCCATAATCTAATACAGCTGCCATATAAACCGATCGGATGTCTTGACTTCTTCAGCCACTAGAGGGCGCAATTATTATCCGATTTAGCTGACATTTTGCATGACGTGTTTTGTTATGACTTCCAACAACTGTGCTAAGAATAGTTCAAATCGGTTCATAACCTGATATAGCTGCCATATAAACCGATATGGGATCTTGACTTCTTGAGCCTCTAAAGGGCGCAGGTATTATCGGATTTGGCTGAAATTTTGTACAACGGCTTCTCTCATGAACTTTAAAATACGTGTCGAATATGGCTTGCTTCGGTTTATAGCTAATACAGCTCCCCTACAAACCGATCTCCCTATTTAAGTTATTCAGCCCCTAAAGTGCGCAATTCTTACTAAATTTGGCTGAAATTTTTTTTTTATAAGATTTTGAAGTCTGTGTTTCATTGAGACTTACCATTATCTTCTTGCAGTTGAATATTGGTTTCCTTTTCGGAAACCGTAAAGTCTTTAATTAGTTCATTAAAGAATTGTGTTGAGGATTCCTGTGGCTTCTTTGTAATGTCTGGTATTAGCTGCAAGTCCGAATAGTCAATGCGGAATTTCGACAATAAACTGGCCATTGAACGTTGCTCAAATTCCAATTCGGCTTTTTTGTTGGCCAAAGCATAAACTCTGCAAACAAAAGAGAAATTAAAAATTAATTAAAATTCATGACATTTGCCAAGGCCTTATTCACAAAACTTAATGTAGATTTCTAATAGGTTTAGTTGATGGATTTCCCTTATAGAACGTTCAAATAAATCTATTTTAAGACTTGAGTTCAGTTTTGTGATAGGGCCGTTAAACTGTTTGTTCAAATATAATATTTGTTTTTCTTAATATGCAAAAAAAAACTTTAATTTGTTCCTTAGTATCATAATTTTCATATATTTGTAGGGGCTGGTTGATATATTTTTAATGCTTCCGGCTTAACACTAAAAGTTAAACAATTTCTTTGTTTGCACAGCAAGCACAATACATTTGAATTGATATTTATACATATTTGAATTTGTGAACATACTGCATGTACGATATGAAATGTAGGTGGGCATAATCGAGAAGAATAGAATGGAGAATATAATCCAGAAATCACATGTCTTTTTTTGTGGATTATAATAAGGAAAAGTGCTGTAAGTTCGACCGAGGCGAATCAGATAACCCTCCACCATGGATCGAATTAGAAAAGTTCTTTGAAGGACTTTTATGAAATCGGTTAATCCAGCTAAAAGGAGATTATGTTGTTTTTGGACCACCCTCGTATCTTTCCTCACAATCGCTTTGGATTTTACATTCACATAATGCTATCGTCCAGTTCACACTTATGGACTAGGTATAAAGGTATACATACACCGCCAGTATAATATGTTTGACATATCCTGCCTAATCTCATAAAGGCTAAGGACCATGGTAGACAATTAAAGTCGGCAGCATTCACTCGTCTTGGCGTACGGCTCTATTGACAAAACTTAATGCAGCTTAAAAGTATGTTACATTGACAGTTCTATAAAGGAACCAGTAAGGAAAGGCAAAATTCGGACGATCCACCTACCCTATAAGTACAAAGTGGCAGCTATATCCAATTCTGAACCAATTTTGATGGACCTCGGCGGATGTTTTAGGATAAGGCTAGACTTATGATTTTGGACTCTAATTAAAGAGCGAAAAAAATACGAATTGGTGACAATACATTTCCGAATTAGTACCGGATGTGGGAAAAATGCTAAGTTTAGAACCGCAATTGGTACTTTTCGGTACCATGATTGTTAATTGAGCTAGAGCTTTGAATTTTGGAATTTAGGTACACTATGGCAACCTAAATTGAGATGCAAAAAGAGTTTTTGGGCATTTAGAAACAAAAAGGCCGGGTCGAACTTTGGATACCCATCACCTCGGGTATATATGTAAACCACCTTTCGTCAAAATCCGGTGCAAAATGCATACCTTATGTCCCATAGCAGTTATATCGAAATAAGTTCCGAAGAGCCCAACACAACTCACTGTCCCAAATGTCAGCGACATCGGGCAATAAATGCGCCTTTTATGGGGCCAATACTTTAAATCGAGATATCGGTCTATATGGCAGCTATATCCAAATCTGGACCGATTTGAGCCAAGTTGCAAAAAAATGTCGACGAGCCTAACACAACTCACTGTCCCAAATTTCGGCGCAATAGGACAATAAGTGCGCCTTTTAAGCACCCAAAACCTTAAATCGAGAGATCGGTCTATATGGCAGCTATATTCAAATCTGGACCGATTTGGGCCAAGTTGCAGAAAAATGTCGAAGAGCCTAACACTGCGCACTGTCCCAAATTTCGGCTTAATAGGACAATAAATGCGCCTTTTATGGCCCCAAAACCTAAACCAAAAGGTCGGTCTGTATGACAGCTATATCCAAATCTGGACCGATCTGTGCCATATTGCAGAAGCATGTCAAGGGACTTAACTCACTACCCGAAATTTCGGCGACATCGGACAATAAATACGCCTTTTATGGGCCTAAGACCCTAAATCGGAATATCGGTCTATATGGCAGCTATATCCAAATCCGAACCGATTTGAGCCAAATTAACGAAGAATGTCGAAGGGCCTAACACAACTCACTGTCCCAAATTTCGGTAACATCGGATAATTAATGTGGCTTTTATGGGCCTAAGACCCTAAATCGGCGGGTCGGTCTATATGGGGGCTATATCCAAATCTGAACTGATCTGTGCCAAATTGGAGACCAATGTTGAAAGGCCTAACGCAACTCAAAGTGCCAAATTTCAGCAGAATCCGATAATTAATGTGGCTTTTATGGGCCTAAGACCCTAAATCGGAATATAGGTCTATATGGCAGCCATATCCAAATCTGGACCGATCTGGGCCAAATTGACGAAGAATGTCGAAGGGCCTAAGATAACTGACTGTCCCAAATTTCGGCAAAATCGTATTATAAATGAGGCTTTTATGGGGCTAAGAAAAAAAATCTGAGGATCGGTCTATATGGCATCTATATCCAAATCTGGACCGATCGGGGCCAACATGAAGAAGGATGTAGGAGGGCCTAACACAACTCATTGTCCCAAATTTCGGTAACATCGGATAATTAATGTGGCTTTTATGGACCTAAGACCCTAAATCGTCGGATCGGTCTAGATGGCAGCTATATCAAGATATAGTCCGATATACCCCATCTTCGAACATAACCTGCTTATGGACAAAAAAAGAATCTGTGCAAAATTTCAGCTCAGTATCTCTATTTTTAGAGACTGTAGCATGATTTCAACCGACAGATATAGCCCCCATATAGTCATATCCCCCGAAGTAAGGTTTTAGGCCCATTAAAGCCACATTTTTTACCCGATTTTGATGAAATTGGGGACACTGACTTGTGTTAAGCCACCCGATGTCTCTTTTTAATTTGGCCCAGATCGGTCCAGTTTTGGATATAGCTGCCATATAGACCGATCCGACGATTTAGGTTTTTAGGCCCATAAAAGCCACATTTATTAGCCGATTTTGATGAAATTTGGGACACTGACTTGTGTTAAGCCACCCGATGTCTCTCTTCAATTTGGCCCAGATCGGTCCAGTTTTGGATATAACTGCCATATAGACCGATCCGACGATTTAGGTTCTTAGGCCCATAAAAGCCACATTTATTATCCGATTTTGCTGAAATTTGGGAAGGTGAGCTGTGTTAAGGCACCCGATATCTTTCTTCAATTTGGCCCAGATCGGCCCAAATTTGGATATAGCTGCCATATAGACCGATCCGCCGATTTAGGGTCTTAGGCCCATAAAGGCCACATTTATTATCCTTTTTTGCTGAAATTTGGGTCATTGAGTTCGGTAAAACCTCTTGACATACCTCTGCAATATGACACAGATCGGTCCAGATTTGAATATAGCTGCTATATAGACCGATATCTCGATTTAAGGTTTTGGGACTATAAAAGGTGCATTTATTATCCGATGTCGCTGAAATTTGGCACAGTGAGTTAAGTTAAGCCCCTCGTCATATTTCTGTAATTTTTCCTAGATCGATTAAGATTTGCATATAGCTGCCATATAGACCGATCTTTGGATTTAGGGTTTTAGGCCCATAAAAGTTGCATTTATTATCCGATGTCGCCGAAATTTGGGACAGTGAGTTGGGTTAGGCCCTTCGACATTCTTCTTCAATTTGGCTCAAATCGGTCGAGATTTGGATATAGCTGCCATATAGACCGATCTTTCGATTTAAAGTCTTGCGCCCATAAAAAGGAGGCCACCGTGGCGCATAGGTTAGCATGTCCGCCTATGACGCTGAACGCCCGGATTCGAATCCTTGCGAGACCATCAGAAAAAATTTTCAACGGTGGTTATCCCCTCCTAATGCTGGCAACATTTGTGAGGTACTATGCCGTGTTGAAACTTCCCTCCAAATAGGTATCGCACTGCGGCATGCCGTTCGGAATCGGCTATAAAAAGGAGGCCCCTTATCATAGAGCTTAAACTTGCATCGCATTGCACTCATTGATTTGTGAGAAGTTTGCCCCTGTTCCTTGGTGGAATGTTCATGGGCAAATTTTGCATTTAAATCTGAACCGATTTTTTTCCAATTTCAATAGGTTTCATCTCTACGCCAGAAACAATATATGCGCCAAATTTAAAGACGATTGAATGCAAATTGCGACCCGTTGTTTGCACACAAACTAACATGGACAGACAAACAGAAGGACATTGGTAAATCGAATCAGAAAGTGATTCTCAAGTGATCCTTGATGTTTCAAACAATTGCATTGAGTTATAATACCCTGTACCTGTATAAATATTCATTAAATTTGTGCGAATACCAATGGTAGCCTTGCATTTCTAAGTTCAATTTAAGTAAAAAAAAAATTCAAAAAAATAAGTGAAAGAAACTGAATTATAAATTGCCATTTTTTTACAATCAAAAATTAAAATAACAAACTTATCTGATAGCAGTCACTTTCTATACTCGTTAACTTTCTATGTAAATCTTCATTGCCCTTTAGGCCTCAAACATCTTCAGGGAGGCAAAGGACACACATGCTCAAACGTTGAGTTAAGTAAAGCGAATGAAACTTTCAAATATGTTTTCATCAAATTACCCATTAGCTTTTATTTATCTCTAGGGAGTTGTGACCCATAAAACATGTTCTCCTCTCAGAAAGACATATTTCAGTTCAAAGTCCATAAAGAAAAATAAAAATGCTAAAGGCGTTAGGGGTGGGTGTTGATAATGTTACAGCGAACTATCGATTTCCATGTCGATTCCAGGCCTAGTCCATGAGTATTAGTCGCTTCAGTAGGGGCACACGCACACACACACCCGCAAACAAACTCATACATTTGTTGATGTTTATGTTTCTGCATCCTCAGGGTAAAAAAAGAAAAACTTTCCTTTTACAACACAATAAAAAATTCACAGAGCACCAACATATTGGCTAGAAGAAAACTTTAAGGAAGCCTATAATAATATGTAAATCTTACGAGAGGATTTCCATATTCTATAATGGATGAATAAGGCTGTTTGGGATTTACAATAGGATGGTACGATCATAATTCCCATTGAATATGTTAAAAGTTCAAAGTATATACCGACACTACACTGATATCATCCAAATATGTATGCCAAAATTTTTACATATTTTATCAGTAGAAATCAATTGAAAGTTGTGGCCAAGCCGCGTTTCGTTTCACCCTGTTATTTACAAACTGCATAAAAATTTTTTTATGGCAAACTAAACTTGCGAGTCCTAACCACCCCACCGCCCAAATAACACCGCAAGTGTTAAATAGAATCTCATGCAAAATGTGAAATGGACAAAAAAAACCATATCCTAGGGATTTTTATTCAGTTTGGCTTGCTCAAAAATTGACAAAATTGGGTTGGCTTCTTGGAATTTGGCTTAATTTCACAAAAGCCTAGGGCTTAAATATTTCTACGGTTGACGAATTTCCAATAACTGTTGCATTTAGGGAACGAGAACAATCTTTAAGTAAGAAATCACTTAAGTTAAGAGCCTTTTTAACCAACAAACAAAAGCTGAAAGGGAACAAGCTTCATGATTAAAAAAAAATATATCTGATTTTATTGGTTGCCCAAAAAGTAATTGCGGATTTTTTAAAAGAAAGTAAATGCATTTTTAATAAAACTTAGAATGAACGTTAATCAAATATACTTTTTTTACACTTTTTTTCTTAAGCAAGCTTAAAGTAACAGCTGATAACTGACAGAAGAAAGAATGCAATTACAGAGTCACAAGCTGTCAAAAAATTTGTCAACGCCGACTATATGAAAAATCCGCAATTACTTTTTGGGCAACCCAATAAATGCGCCTTTTATGGGCCAAGACATTAAATCGCGATATAGGTCTACATGGTAGCTATATCGAAATCTGGACCGAATTTAGCCACGTTGCACAAAAATGTCGAAGAACCTAACACAAAGCACTGTCCCAAATTTCAGCGACATCGGACAATAAAAGCGCCTTTTATAGCCCCAAAACCTAAAACAGAGATATCGGTCTATATGGTAGCTATATTCAAATCTGGACCGATTTGAACCAAATTGAAGAAGGATGTCGATGGGCCTAACACAACTCACTGTTCCAAATTTTAGCAATATCGGATAATAAATGTGGCTTTTATGGGTCTAAGATTCTAAATCGGTGAATCGGTCAAAATGGCAGCTATATCCAAATCTGAACCGATCTGTGCCATGTTGCAGAGGTACGTCAAGGGGCTTAACCTAACCCACTGTCCCAAATTCCGGCGACATCAGACAATAAATGCGCCTTTTATGGGCCCAAAACCTAAAATCGAGAGATCGGCCTATATGGCAGCTATATCCAAATCTGAACCGATCGGGACCAAAATGAAGAAAGACGTCGAAGGCCCTAACATAACTCACTGTCCCAAATTTTGGAGAGATCAGGCGATAAATGCGCCCTTTTTGGTCCCAAAACTTTAAATCGAGAGATCGGTCTATATGGCAGCTATATCCAAATATGCACCGATCTGTGCCATATTACAGAGGTATGTCAAGGGGCTTAACCTAACCCACTGTCCCATATTTCGGCTATATTGGATAATAAATGCGCTTTTTTATGGGCCCAAAACCTTAAATCGATAAATCGGTCTATATGGCAGCTATATCCAAATCTGGACCGATCTGGACCATATTGAAAAATAATGTCGAAGGGCCTAACGCAACTCACTGTCACAAATCACGGAGATATCGGGCGATAAATGCGCCTTTTTTGGACCCAAAACTTTAAATCGAGAGATCTGTCTATATGGCAGCTATATCAAAATCTGATCCGATCTGTGCCATATTACAGAGGTATGTCAAGGGGCTTAACCTAACCTACTGTCCCAAACTTCGGCTATATTGGATAATAAATGCGCCTTTTATGGCCCTAAAACCTTAAATCGAGAGATCGGTCTATATGGCAGCTATATCCGAATCTGAACCGATCTGGACCATATTGAAAAAGAATGTCGAAGGGCCTAACACTGTCCCAAATTTTGGAGAGATCAGGCGATAAATGCGCCTTTTATGGGCCCAAAACCTTAAATCGAGAGACCGGTCTATATGGCAGCTATATCCAGATATGCACCGATCTGTGCCATATTACAGAGGTATGTCGAGGGGCTTAGCCTAACTCACTGTCCAAAATTTCGGCTACATCGGATAATAAAAGCGCCATTTATGGGCCCAAATCCTTAAATCGAAATATCTGTCTATATGACAGCTGTGTCCAAATCTGGACCGATCTGGGCCAAATTAAAGAAGGATGTCGAAGGACCTAACACAACTCATTGTCCTAAATGTTGGCAAAATCGGACAATAAATGCGCCTTTTATGGGCGCAAGACCTTAAATCGAGAGTTCGGTCTATATGCCAGCTATATCCAAATGTGGACCGATCTGGACCAAATTGAAGAGGAATATCGGAGGGTTTAACTTAACTCACTGTACTAAATTTTGTCAAAATCGAACTATAAATGCGCCTTTTATGGGCCCAGAACCTTAAATTTGCAGATCGGTCTATGTGACAGCTATATCCATCTTCGAACTTAGCCTGCAGAGCAGTCTGTATTTGTTTAACTATCGATTTAGACACTGTTGTTGAAAATTAAAACGAAACACTTAATGCTGAATTTAAGTAAAATCGTATAATAATTGCGCCCTCTAGAGGCTTGACAAGTCAAGATACGAGATCGGTTTATATGGCAGCTATACCAGGTTATGAAGCAATTTCAACCATACTTGGCACTTGGTTGTTAGAGGTTAAAACAAAACGTGTCATTTCAGCCAAATCGGATAATAATTGCGCCCTCTAGAGGTGCAAGAGGTAAATATTCTAAATCGGTTTATATAGAAGCTATTTCAGGTTATGAACCGATTTAGACTATATCTGGGGCCCAGTTGTTGGAAGTAAGAATAAAACACTTCATACGAAATTTAGGCATAATAATAATTGCGCCCTCTAGACGCCGAAGACATCAAGATCCAAGGTCAGTTTATATAGCAGCTATATCAAAACATGGAGCGATATGGCCCATTTACAATCACAACCGACCTACACTAATAAGAAGTATTTGTGCAAAATTTCAAGCGGCTAGTTTTACTCCTTCGAAAGGTAGCGTGCTTTTAACAGACAGACGGACGGAGATGGCTAGATCGACTTAAAATATCATGACGATCAATATACCTTATGCGGTCTTAGACGAATAATTCGATGAGAATGACCAAATAAGTATACTCCCATCCTATGGTGGAGGGTATAACAAGTAAAAGTTCGGCCGGGCCGAATCTTGGTTATCCACCACCATGGATTCCGCTATAAATGTACCCTTGTTAATTGAGTTTGTATTTGAATTATTTATTATTATTTGGTCTCAAGAAGTTGTTTCAAATTTCAGCCAAATGGGATGAAAATTAAGGCTTCTAAGTGCTCAAGAAGCCAACTCCAGGGATCCCTTTATATGGGAGTTATCAGGTTCTTCACCGATTCTGATCATATTTGGCATGAATGTTGGAATTTATAACTCAAGTCTATGAAAATCGGATGAAAATTTAGGCTTAAAGGGACTCAAGAAGTCAAACCAGGAGATCGGTTTATATGGGGGTTATATCCAAATCTTAACCGATATGGCCCATTGGCAATCCCCAACGACCGACATCATAAAGAAGTATCTGCGCAAAATGTCAAGCGGCTAGCTTTACGCGTTCGACCGCTATCGTGATTTGAACAGACGGATGGACATGGCTAGATAGACTCAAAATGTCAAGACGATTCAGAATATATATACCTAATTGGGTCGCAGATCAGTATTGCCATCTTATGGTGGTGGGTATAAAAAGTGGTTTGGAAGTCATGACTTTTTAATGAAAATCAGCGCCCTCTATAGGCGGAATGTATCGTATAGGATACATTCAGTGTAGGAACGCTTATTTGTGTTCAGTTGCGCAAAAATGTAACTTTGCCGATAGTTTCAATTGGAAATCGATACTCAGACAAAAAATAAAACATCGATAATATCGATAGTTCCATCGATATTTGCCAGCTCTATTGCAAACGGCGCACTGAAAAAAATATCACGAAAATGTTTTCAATTAGAAAACTGATAGAAATTAAAAATGTTTTCAACTAAAAATTTTATAAAAAATAAAAATGCTTTCAATCAAACAAATTAATTGAATCAATAATTTTTTTAATGAATTCGGATTTTTTCAATTATGATCGGCAATTTTCATTTAAAAAATTAATTGATTCAATAATTTGTATACCCTCCACCACAGGATCGGGGTATACTAATTTCGTCATTCAGTTTGTAGCACCTCGAACTATGCGTCTGAGACCCCATAAAGTATATTTATGGGTGATGGTCATTTAAGTCGATCTAGCCATGTCCGTCCGTCTGTTTAAGGCCCATAAAAGCCACATTTGTTATCCGATTGTGCAGAAATTTGGCACAGTGAGTTGTGTTAGGCCCCTCGACATTCTTCTTTAATTTGGCCCAGATCGGTCAAAGTTTGGATATAGCTGCCATATAGACCGATCTCTCGATTTAAGGTTTTGGGCCATAAAAAAAAGCGTATTTATTGTCCGATTTCGCCGAAATTTGGCATAGTGAGATAGGTTATGCCCCTCGACATACTTCCGCAATACGGCACAGATCGGTTCAGATTTGGATATAGCTGACATATAGACCGATCTCTAGTTGTAAGGTTTTGGGTGCTTAAAAAGCGCACTTATTGTCCGATGTCGCCGAAATTCGGGACAGTGAGTTAAGTTTGGCCCTTTGATATCTTTCTTCAAATTGGCCCAGATCGGTCCAGATTTGGATATAGCTGCTATAGACACGGATCTCTCGATTTAAGGTCTTGGGCCCAAAAAGACGTATTTATTGTCCGATTTCGCCGAAACTTGGGACAGTGTGGTGTGTATGGCCCAACATTCTTCTTCTTTAGTTAGGCTCATATCGGTCATGGTTTGGATATAGCTGCCATATGGACCGATCTCTAGACTTAAGGTGTTGGGTCCATAAAAGGCGCATTTATTGTCCGATTTCGCCGAAATTTGGCACAGTGAGTTAAATTCATTCTTTTTTTGATTGAATATGCAGTTTTTTAATTGAAATTTGTTTCAATCACCTTTTTCAAAAACTATGACTGATATCATCACTATTGTGAGTGAATCAATTTCAATTAAAAAATTAATTGGATCAATTAATTTCGTGATTGAAGACGTTTTTTTGTGTAGTGTATATAAAATTAAGCTGTTCTCTTTAAGCACCTAAAAATATCCAAAGCGATTAAAAGAGCAAACCAATCGATTTGCCTATAAAGCAGTGATACGATTTTGCTGCATTCATCTGTATACCTATCTGCCCGCATGCTGGCAGTCTGGCTGGTAGTCTGCTCGCAACTTAAGTCATTAATTCGTTAGAAAAATAATTTAATCAAATATCCTCCTACCTTAATTTGCATGATTGCCAAGTGCGGCGTGTACTGATGATGTATGGCAAGAGCAGCGTGAGACCACCATCGTCATACAGCCACCAGACATCAATGACGGCATGACTACGTTTGCGGGTAAAGAGACTCAATTGATTTAGCACATCCTTGGGCAGTTCAACGCCTCCGGGACCCTTATACAAGGCGGCGGGGTCATCGTGTTTTGTCTTCGATTTACGCAAAGAATTCGTCTGCAAATTCGAAAAGAAATGCATTTCAATTATTTCAATGTTGATGTGCAGCATGAACTTACCAAGAGGGGAGCCGTTTTGGGATCAGCAGGATCTGGTAAACCGGACACTTCTTTAGTCTGGGCACCAGCTACAAATGACAAATCGCTAGTGCTGGAGGCTAAGGGAAAAGAGATAAATTCATTAGTTGATTCAAGTGTTCGGGGTGGCTAAGGGTCAAGCACTAAGTGTGCCTAGCAAAGTCCAAGGTATTGGCAGGACATGCAATATGCATAAGCAGCCTTTCATTTCTTTGTTATACTGAATTACTGAAATAAATGATACTATGCAAAAAAAAAAAAGAGAAGTAAAGACTTAAGACCATTATCTTAAAAAAAAGGAAATGTTTAAGTAATACAAATCTTGAAAGCCTTCCATCAGCAAAAGTCTTGAATTTCGTCGATGATTGAAGGTATTAAAGATTTGGTCCGACTACATGATGGTTGTTTGTTTGTTGCGATTACAAAGCCTCTGCTTTTGTTTGCCACGTGTTGTCTTATGAAATTTAATAAGGAATTTCATAGAAAACCTGCTCTCAAAAAAATACCAAAGCTGTCGTGACATGATATGAATTACACAGTCCATGAATGCTGGGTGTCCATAACACGTGTCCGGAAAACGTTGCAAGGTTTGCCTTCTACATTCAATATAATCTCTTGTGTCAATTCTTGGAAACTCTTTTTTTTTGAAAGCGATTGAATTGATCTCTTAACTATTGTATCGTATGATTTCTCAATGATAATGGTTTGTTAAAGGACTTTTTTATACCCTACACCACTACTGTGGTACATAACTTGGTGCATTTGTTTGTAACACCCAAAAGAAAGAGAGATAGACCCATTGATGAGTATACCGATCGACTCGGAATCACTTTCTGATTTGATTTAGCTATGTCCGTCTGTCTCTCTGTCTGTCCACCCGTCCGTATGTCCGTCTGTCTGTCCGTCTGTCTGTTCGTCTGTCTGTCCGTCTGTCTGTCCGTCTGTCTGTCCGTCTGTCTGTCCGTCTGTCTGTCCGTCTGTCTGTCCGTCTGTCTGTCCGTCTGTCTGTCCGTCTGTCTGTCCGTCTGTCTGTCCGTCTGTCTGTCCGTCTGTCTGTCTGTCCGTCTGTCTGTCCGTCTGTCTGTGCATCTGTCTGTCCGTCTGTCTGTCCATCTGTCTGTCCGTCTGTCTGTCCGTCTGTCTGTCCGTCTGTCTGTCCGTCTGTCTGTCCGTCTGTCTGTCCGTCTGTCTGTCTGTCCGTCTGTCTGTCTGTCCGTCTGTCCGTCTGTCTGTCCGTCTGTCTGTGCATCTGTCTGTCCGTCTGTCTGTACGTCTGTCTGTCCATCTGTCTGTCCGTCTGTCTGTCCGTCTGTCTGTCCGTCTGTCTGTCCGTCTGTCTGTCCGTCTGTCTGTCTGTCTGTCTGTCCGTCTGTCTGTCCGTCTGTCTGTCTGTCTGTACATCTCCGTCTGTTTGTCCGTCTGTCTTTCCGTCTGTCCATGTTAATTTGTGTACGCAATTTTCATCCGATCGTCTTCACATTTAGTATGGCCATATTTTTCAGCCTAGAGACGAAGCCAATTGAAATTGGAAACAAATAAAAAGAGGTTAAGTTCGGCCGGGCCGAACTTTGGATGCCCACCACTTCGGGTATATATGTAAACAATCTTTCGTCAAAATCCGGTGAAAAATGCATACCTTATGTCCCATAGCAGCTATATCGAAATATGTTCCAATTTGGACAAAATACTAATAAGTACAAGTCATTGTTCAATTGTGTATAACAAAATATCGATCTTTTTAAAAGCTATATCTAAAACTAAACCGATCGGAACCGTATACGACTCGGATGTCGAAATGCCTAACATAAGCCACTGTGTCAAATTCCAGTGAAATTGGTCCTAGTTGCAGCAAAATGTCGAAGAGCCTAACACAACTCACTGTCCCAAATTTCGGCGAAATCGGAAAATAAATGCGCCTTTTATGGCCCCTAAAACCTTAAATCGAGAGATCGGTCTATATAGCAACTATATCCAAATCTGGACCGATCTAAGCCAAATTGAGGAAAGATGTCAAAGGGCCCAACACAACTCGCCGACCCAAATTTTGGCGACGTCGGACAATAAATGCGCCTTTTATTGGCCCAAAACCTTAGATCTAGAGATCGGTCTATATGACAGCTATATCTAAATCTGGACCGATATGAGCCATATTGCAGGAGTATTTCGAAAGGCCTAACATAACTCACTGTCCCAAATTTCCGTGATATCGGGCAATAAATGTGCCTTTTATGGCCCCAAAACCTTAAATCGAGAGATCGGTCTATATGGCAGCTATATCCAAATCTAAACCGATCTGTGCAATATTTCGGAAGTATATCGAGGGGCTTAACTTAACTCATTGTCCCAAATTTCGGCGACATCGGACAATAAATGCGCCTTTTATGGGCCTAAGACCCTAATTCGGAGGATCGGTCTATATGGCAGCTATATCCAAATCTGGACCGATATGGGCCGAATTGACGAAGGATGTCAAGGGGCCTAGCACTTCTCACTGTCCCAAATTTCCGCAAGAACGGGCAATAAATTCGTTATTTATGGGCTCAAAACCTTACATCGAGAGATCGGTCTATAGGGCACCTATATCCAAATCTAAACCGATATGTGCCATATTGCAGAAGTATGTCAAGGAGCTCAATTTAACTCGCTACCCCAAATTTCGGCGATATCGGGCAATAAATGCGCCTTTTATGGCCACAAAACCTTAAATCGAGCGATCGGTCTATATGGCAGCTATATCCAAATCTGGACCGATCTGTGCAATACTGCAGAAGTATATCGAAGGCTTAACCTAACTCACTGTCCCAAATTTCGGCGACATCAGCCAATAAATGCGCCTTTTATGGGCCTAAGACCCTAATTCGGAGGATCGGTCTATATGGTAGCTATATCCAAATCTGAACCGATCTGGGCCAAATTGACAAAGGATGTCGAAAGGCCTAACACAACTCACTGTCCCAAATTTCAGAAAAATTGGATAATAAATGTGGCACTTATGGACCCAAGACCTTAAATCGGCTGATCGGTCTAAATGGAGGCTATATCAAGATATAGTCCGATATATCCCATCTTCGAACTTAACCTGCTTATGGACAAAAAAAAGAATCTGTGCAAAGTTTCAGCTCAACAACTCTATTTTTAAAGACTGTAGCGTGATTTCAACAGACAGACGGACAGACGTCTAGATCGTCTTAGATTTGTTCGCTGATCAAGAATATATATACTTTATAGGGTCGGAAATGGATATTTCGATGTGTTGCAAACGGAATGACAAAATGAATTTACCACCATCCTTTGGTGGTGGGTATGAAAATCGGTTCAGATTTGGATATAGCTCCCATATATATGTTCGTCCAATTTTTAAGTAATATTGCAATAAAATGGTGATTTGTTGACCGATTGTCTCGAAATTTGGCAGGAAGGATTTTCTTATGACTCTCGATATTATTGGTGAATCGGTTCAGATTGAGGTATAGCTCACATATATATATATATATATACATATATATATATATATATACATATATATATATATATATATATATATATATATATATATATATATATATATATATATATATATATATATATATATATATATATATATATATATATATACATATATATATATATATATATATATATATATATATATATATATATATATCGCACGATTTTCACTCCTAGACCCACTGCAAGCGCTTTTATTGACCAATCTTCCACAAATTTTGTATCGGTTCGGATTTGGATATAGCTCCCATATATATGTTTGTCCGATTTGCAGTAATACAGCAATAAAATGGTCATTTGATAACCGATTCTCTCGAAACTTAGCATGAAAATTTTTCTTATAACTCTCAATATGTGAAGGTGAATTTCATAGAAATCGGTTCAGATTTGGGTATAGCTCCCTTATATATGTTCGTCCGATTTCCAGTAATACAGCAATAAAATGGTCATTTGTCAACCGATTCTCTCGAAATTTGGCAGAAAGGATTTTCTTACGACTCTCGATATTATTGGTGAATTTCATAGAAATCGGTTCAGATTGAGGTATAGCTCACATATATATACATATATATATATATATATATATATATATATATATATATATATATATATATATATATATATATATATATATATATATATATATATATATCGCACGATTTTCACTCCTAGACCCACTGCAAGCGCTTTTATTGACCAATCTTCCAAAAAATTTCTACAACGCTTTCCTCGACGTATTCCATAAAGTTTGGTCGAAATCGGTCCAGATTTAGATATAGCTCTCATGTATTTGTACGTCAAATTTTGGATAATTTGTTGTCATTTGTCAACATTGCATTTTAAACATATTTTCTTTGCTCGAAATTTGATACAGGAATTTTAATAATCTATCTGGATATATTCGCCTAGGTCCATCAAATTTGTTTCTGAATTAGATGTTGCCCCCCTTTTTGTGTTTTTGGGGTAGTTGTAGGGTATTATATAGTCGGCTCCGCCCGACTTTTGCCTTTCCTTACTGATTTTAAAAAGAAATTGTGATGAAATCTTTTCATATTCAATTGAAATGATATATGGAAGTTTGCTTTAAAAGAAAAACAAACTAATCATCCATTTGCTAATTGCTAACAACCAATAAACCAGGATAGCCGAGTGTTAACTTCCCAGGAATCATCATGGTAGAAAAAAACAAACAACTCTCAACCATAAGGAAGAATCAAAGCAGTCATGAAATTTATTTAGTGTGAAAATCATGTGCATGAAATGCCTATTAAGCAGCTCCAGCTGCTTCATTCGATAAATTGCTGTTTAATTGTGATTCCTCACTTCTTGGTACTCATTTTTGTTCTTCCCTTGCTACTGGGAGGATGGTGGTGCCATTGAAGCCGACAAGCACCATGATGTTTAGTCCATTCCTAATCTTAAAGGTCTTTATGCGATCATAGCTACATAAGAGTGGGATTTGTTTTTCATTCTCGATAGGCCAATGAATTTGTTTTTGATGGATGTTGTGTCCATGAGAAACAAAGCAATCAATAAATTTCATGGCTGGCCACTTCTATGGACGACTGAATTTATGATATATACACTAAAGCCCTATGGCATTACAAAGTCGTATAACTAAGTGCATAAGTTGGTAACGTCCACGCATGATGTAAATGGAAGAAATGGAAAAATTTAAGTTCGCTATCAATTTATGCTTATAGCACAAATTCTCAACGAAATTTTGCTATAATTTCAGTAAATCTATTAAATTAAATAAAAAGTAAAAGAACATTGTTTACCCACCACCTTGGGTATATGTGTTAACCACCTTTCGTTTAAATCCGGTGACAAATGTTCCGATTTGGACCAAATACTAATAAGTACATGTCATTGTTCAATTGCGTATAACAAAGTATTCGTTTTTTTAGTAGTAACATCTAAAAATAAACCGATCTGAAGCATATACGACACGGATGTCGAAAACCAAAACATAAGTCACTGAGTCAAATTTCAGTGAAATCGGATAACATATGCGTCTTTTGTGGGGCCAATACTTTAAATCGAGATATCGGTCTGTATGCCAGCTATATCTAAATCTGAACCGATTTGGGCCAAATTACAGAAAAATGCGCACTGTCCCAAATCTCGGCGAAATCGGACAATAAATGCGCTTTTTATGGGTGCAAGACCTTAAATCGAGAGATCGGTCTATATGGCAGCTATATTCAAATCTGGACCGGTCTGGACCAAATTGCTGAAGGACGTTGAAGAGCCTAACACAACTCACTGTCTCAAATTTTGGCAAAATCGGATAATAAATGGGGCTTTTTTGGGCCTAAGACCCTAAATCGGCGGATCGGTCTATATGGCAGCTATAACCAAATCTGGACCGATCTATGTCATATTGCAGACATATGTCGAGGGGCCTAACGTTACTCACTGTCTCAAATTTCGGCGACATCGGATAATAAATGCGCCTTTTATGGCCCAAAAACCTAAAACCGAGAGATCGGTCTATATGGCAGCTATATCCAAATCGGAAATAAGTACGCCATTTATGGGTGCAAGACCTTAAATCGAGCGATCGGTCTATATGGCAGTTATATTCAAATCTGGACCGATCTGGACCAAATTGCTGAAGGGCGTTGCAGAGCCTAACACAACTCACTGTCTCAAATTTTGGCAAAATCGGATAATAAATGGGGCTTTTTGGGCATAAGACCCTAAATCGGCGGATCGGTCTATATGGCAGCTATATCCAAATCTTGACCGATCTGGGCCAAATTGACGAAGGATATCGACGGACCTAAGACAACTCACTGTCCCAAATAAATCGGCAGATCGGTCTACATGGCAGCTATATCCAAATCTGGACCGATCTGGGCCAAATTAACGAAGGATGTGGAAAAGCGTAACACAACTCAGTGTCCCAAATTTCAGAAAAATCGAATAATAAATGTGGCTTTTATGAGCATAAGACCCTAAATCGGCGGATCGGTCTACATGGCACCTATAACCAAATCTGGACCCATCCGGGCCAAATTAACGAAGGATGTCGAAGGGCATAACTCAACTCACTGTTACAAATTTTGGCAAAATCGGATAATAAATGTGGCTTTTATGGTCCCAAAATTTAAAACCGAGAGATCGGTCTATATGGCAGCTATATCCAAATCTGGACCGATCTGGGCCAAATTGAGGATGTCAAAGGGCCTAACATAACTCACTGTCTCAAATTTCAGAAAAATCGGATAATAAATGGGGCTTTTATGGCCCTAAGACCCTAAATCGGCAGATCGGTCTATATGGCAGCTATATCCAAATCTGAACCGATCCGGGGCCCTTCGACATCCTTGGTTAATTTGGAAGGGATGTCGAAGGGCCTAAGACAACTCACTGTCTCAAATTTCAGCAAAATCGGATAATAAATGAGGCTTTTTTGGGCCTAAGACCCTAAATCGGCGGATCCGTCTATATGGCAGCTATAACCAAATCTGGACCGATCCGGGCTAAATTGACGAAGGATGTCAAGGGGCTTAACTAAACACGCTGTCCTTAATTTTGGCGACATCGGGCAATATATGCGGCTTTTATAGGACCAAAACCTTAAATCGAGAGACTGGTCTATATGACAGCTATATCTAAATCTGAACCGATCAGGTTCAAATTGAAGAAAGATATCGATGGGCCTAAGACAACTCACTGTCCCAAATTTTAGTGAAATCGGACTATAAATGCGTCTTTTGTGGGGCCAAGACTTTAAATCGAGATATCGGTCTATATGGCAGCTATATCCAAATCTGGACTGATCCGGGCCAAATTGGCGAGGGATGTCAAGGGGCTTAATTTTGGCGACATCGGGGAATATATGCGGCTTTTATAGGACCAAAACCTTAAATCGAGAGATTGGTCTATATGGCAGCTATATCTAAATCTGAGCCGATCAGGTTCAAATTGAAGAAAGATATCGATGGGCCTAACACAAGTCACTGTCCCGAATTTCAGCAAAATCTGATAATAAATGTGACTTTTATGGGCCTAAGACCCTATACCAGCGGATCGGTCTATATGGGCGCTACATCAAGATATAGTCCGATATAGCCCATCTTCGAACTTAACCTGTTTATGGGCAAAAAAAAGAAAAAAGAAGAATCTGTACAAAGTTTCAGCTCAATATCTCTATTTTTGAAGACCTTAGCGTGATTTCAACAGACAGACGAACAGACGGACGGACATGTCTAGATAGTCTTAGATTTTTACGCTGATCAAGAATATATATATTTTATAGGGTCGGAAATGGATATTTCGATGTGTTGCATACGGTATGACAAAATGAATATACCCCCCACCCTTCGGTGGTGGGTATAAAAAGTATGTTCAGATTTAGATATATCTCTCGAATACATATAGCCTTTGCTCGAATTTATAACTGTAGGGTAGATGTAGGGTATTATATAGTCGGCTCCGCCCGACTTTTACCTTTACTTTATTTAGCCTTCCCTTACCCCAAATTTGAAAAACGCCATTTCTTGGAGATGGGTTCACCGAATTAGGCGAAATTCTATATTCCTCCTTATACCCAAAATCCCAAAATTAGGGTCAATGAGCGGGGGAAAGCCTCAACGAAACCCCATCCAAAAGCACATGTTCACCAACTGCGACAACTGATCGGAGCAATATGGGTATGAGACTACAGTGCGAATCTGATTTAAAATGTAAGGCCAGTGAAATATTTTCTATAGACAAACTTTTGATGCAAGTCAGAATTTCTGTGAATACTCAAAGAAACGCATCTATAAGGGATCTAGGGTCCTTTAGAGGACGTCTTCACATATCTTCCCAGTAAGAGCCTATGGTTACTTATTACCATCAAACCTTTTAACATCTATGGCATGTGATGTGAAAAGGTCGACCATAGCCATGCTTGGTTCTAATTTGTTTGTTTTTCTTTTTCAAAATGCAAATGGATTTGTCCCAGTTGTTGTTGTAATGAATGTTATTAGACCAATAATGATGACGTCTATTGCTTCCATTATTTTCGTGATTATTTTCAACAAATGGTGGTAGGCGGCAGGTGTTTGGATATTCTGAAAATGTTTTTCGATAATTGATTTTGTTTTGATTGCATATCCCTGTCCCAAGAGTGTTGAGAGAGCGCCTGTATCTGCTGATAGAAATCAACATCATGTCAAGAAATATTTAAGCCACATTTGTCTGACGAGCCGACAAGGAGGAATGCGGGTATATTCTCATTGCTTTATATATATTTTTCCATGGGAACAATGTAAGCTGAGGAGGAATTTCAGTTTCAGTTTTTTTTTCCTTCTTCCCTGATAATTGGATTAGGAAATACATTAATTTTTCTTTTTGACAGGTATTTACTTATGTCATTTTCTCGCACCAAAAATTGTTATCAATCATTATGGAACGCCATTTGAGTCATTTTGGGTAATTATCCTTAATGTTGACTACGCTCAATACATATGCGTACAACTTCCGAGAAAAGGTATTTTTTTTTTGTATAGAAAAGCTTTGGAGGAAAAATTTAAACAATTGAAGACTCAATGAACAAGTGGGAGAAGAGAACGTTGGCAATAGTGTGCTGACAAATAGCACCATAGAAACATGTCGAACAATCGAACTTTTCAAGGCCCAACAATGCCATGAGGGTGAAGGATGACAAAAGAAGAAATCATAACTGATTTTCCTTAGGGAACTGAAACATATACCCAAGGGAAGTACCCATTTACTCAGCTTTAAGAATTACTTAATTAGTCTACTAGACAAATAGACTACGTTGTAGAACAAGAGTAAAAGTTATTTCCTTGAAATTATTTACAGAAGATGTATTGTCATAACTCCAAAACAGTTAAATTGGCAGAATGGCTCAACAAAAGTTGAGCATTTTCCTAGGAAACATGCAACAAAACGTCTGTTTTCAATTGCTCGCAAGCAGAATAACAAGGATTAAACTTATTTAACATACTACGGCATGGAAACACACCCAAACATGTCAAGGGGCTCAATGTTTAACATAGAAAAATAAACTTAATCTCCAATCACACACAAAAAAACCGTGAAGAGCAGCATTAAGGCTAGACCTTGTAAAATAATACATCACGAAAAGCTATGCCGATAAATCTCGGCTGTTTCAAGGATAACAACAAGCAAAAATACACTCACACAGTAATAATCCTCGAATAACATAAAAAAAAACAAGTAAAAAGACGTTAAGTTCGACCAGGCCGAACTTTGGATACCCACCAACTCGGGTAAACCACCTTTCATCAAAACCCGGTGAAAATTGCATACCTTATGTTCCATGGCAGTTGTATCGAAATGTGTTCCTATTTGGACCAAATAAAGGGTGATTTTTTTGAGGTTAGGATTTTCATGCATTAGTATTTGACAGATCACGTGGGATTTCAGACATGGTGTCAAAGAGAAAGATGCTCAGTATGCTTTGACATTTCATCATGAATAGACTTACTAACGAGCAACGCTTGCAAATCATTGAATTTTATTACCAAAATCAGTGTTCGGTTCGAAATGTGTTCAAATTTTGACAAATTTTGTTCAGCTTACATACTTTATAGGGCCGGAAATGGATATTTCGGTGTGTTGCGAACGGAATGACAAAATGAATATATCCCCATCCTTCGGTGGTGGGTATGAAGATGCAACAAAATAAATGACGCTGCAATTGCCTGAACCATATGACAAATAGTGCTACGCACATTACATCTCCACAACTTCTTCCCCTAATTTTCACCTAACTAGTGATGCTCTTTCTCACTTACTCTCATCACAAATACTACCATTTATGGCTTTGCATTCACACCTATAACGAATGCTTTAGAAAAAAACGCAACAATTTTCTGTGTCCACGTTTCTTCTTTGTTTATTAAAAACTTGTTCCTCATTTTCATGGCTTTTCTTTAAGGAAAATTAATTTTAATATATATTCGTCGCTTCTCTGGAAAAATATCTATCGATTGGAGGCCAATCCATTAAAATCCATTAATACATTTGTCCGTAATATGTGCCAAAAAGTCGGCTTTTATAAAACTCTTGGCCGTTTTTAAAACATTTTCCTACAAATACAGAGCACTAATTATCCATCTCTGAGAAAGGAAAGAAGGATGAAGGGCCAATTTGATTCCCTTGTCATAGACCCACCTTACCAATAAAACAGGAGATTTGCACCTTTTGATTGATTAATGACAGAAAATGCCAAAAGCACAATTTGCCTATTAGTCTTTAATGCTGTGAGATTAAAGTTGTGATCCCTGACAGGGCGGACAACAGCAAAAAGTGGCTACAATTGGGTTATTAGAAAATAGGCCAACAAGAGAGGCAAATTAAAAATTAATCATAGCATCGTTGTAGCCGGCCCAGTGATGGCCACTTTATGCTATTCAAATAAATCACATTTTTCAGCAGCATTAGAAATTAATTCTGTCTAATTAGCAATGCCAATTTGCACTTCATTGATATTCACGGAAATCTTTTGAGTTCAGAAGTGTTTGCGTAAAATAAACCGATGTCCGCTCGGACTCGGCACTAAAAAGGAGGACCCTTATCATTGAGCTTAAACATGAATCGGCCTGCAATCATTGATATGTGAGAAGTTTGCCCCTGTTGCTTAATGGAATGATCATGGGCAAAATTTGCATTTTTGCATCGACATAACAGTAATGCAGACTTGCTCCCACATTCGATCAAGGTGAGTTTTTGCTTTACTTTTTAAATAGGATGGAAGGGATAGGGATAGGGTAGGGATAGGGATAGGGATAGGGATAGGGATAGGGATAGGGATAGGGATAGGGATAGGGATAGGGATAGGGATAGGGATAGGGATAGGGATAGGGATAGGGATAGGGATAGGGATAGGGATAGGGATAGGGATAGGGATAGGGATAGGGATAGGGATAGGGATAGGGATAGGGATAGGGATAGGGATAGGGATAGGGATAGGGATAGGGATAGCGACAGCGATAGCGATAGCGATAGCGACAGCGATAGCGATAGGGATAGCGACAGCGATAGCGATAGGGATAGCGACAGCGATAGCGATAGGGAAAGGGGTAGGGATAGGGATAGGGATAGGGATAGGGATAGGGATAGGGATAGGGATAGGGATAGGGATAGGGATAGGGATAGGGATAGGGATAGGGATAGGGATAGGGATAGGGATAGGGATAGGGATAGGGATAGGGATAGGGATAGGGATAGGGATAGGGATAGGGATAGGGATAGGGATAGGGATAGGGATAGGGATAGGGATAGGGATAGGGATAGGGATAGGGATAGGGATAGGGATAGGGATAGGGATAGGGATAGGGATAGGGATAGGGATAGGGATAGGGATAGGGATATGGATAGGGATAGGGATAGGGATAGGGATAGGGACAGAGATTGGGATAGGGAAAAGGATAAGGATAAGGATAGCTACAGCGATAGCGATAGGATAGAATAGGATAGTGATAGAGATAGGATTGGGATAGGGATAGCGATAGGGTAGGATAGATTAGGATAGTGATAGGATTGGGATAGGATAGAATAGGTATAGGTATAGGTATAGGAATAAGATAGGGCAAGGGAAAGGGAAAGGGATAGGGATAGGGATAGGGATAGGGATAGGGATAGGGATAGGGATAGGGATAGGGATAGGGATAGGGATAGGGATAAGGATAAGGATAAGGATAAGGATAAGGATAAGGATAAGGATAAGGATAAGGATAAGGATAAGGATAAGGATAAGGATAAGGATAAGGATAAGGATAAGGATAAGGATAAGGATAAGGATAAGGATAAGGATAAGGATAAGGATAAGGATAAGGATAAGGATAAGGATAAGGATAAGGATAAGGATAAGGATAAGGATAAGGATAAGGATAAGGATAAGGATAAGGATAAGGATAAGGATAAGGATAAGGATAAGGATAAGGATAAGGATAAGGATAAGGATAAGGATAAGGATAAGGATAAGGATAAGGATAAGGATAAGGATAAGGATAAGGATAAGGATAAGGATAAGGATAAGGATAAGGACAGGGATAAGGATAAGGACAGGGATAAGGATAAGGATAAGGATAAGGATAAGGATAAGGATAAGGATAAGGATAAGGATAAGGATAAGGATAAGGATAAGGATAAGGATAAGGATAAGGATAAGGATAAGGATAAGGATAAGGATAAGGATAAGGATAAGGATAAGGATAATGATAAGGATAAGGATAAGGATAAGGATAAGGATAAGGATAAGGATAAGGATAAGGATAAGGATAAGGATAAGGATAAGGATAAGGATAAGGATAAGGATAAGGATAAGGATAAGGATAAGGATAAGGATAAGGATAAGGATAAGGATAAGGATAAGGATAAGGATAAGGATAAGGATAAGGATAAGGATAAGGATAAGGATAAGGATAAGGATAAGGATAAGGATAAGGATAAGGATAAGGATAAGGATAAGGATAAGGATAAGGATATGGATATGGATAAGGATAAGGATAGCTACAGCGATAGCGATAGGATAGAATAGGATAGTGATAGGATTGGGATAGGGATAGCGATAGGGTAGGATAGATTAGGATAGTGATAGGATTGGGATAGGATAGAATAGGTATAGGTATAGGAATAAGATAGGGCAAGGGTAAGGGAAAGGGGTAGGGATAGGGATAGGGATAGGGCTAGGGATAGGGATAGGGATAGGGATAGGGATAGGGATAGGGATAGGGATAGGGATAGGGATAGGGATAGGGATAGGGATAGGGATAGGGATAGGGATAGGGATAGGGATAGGGATAGGGATAGGGATAGGGATAGGGATAGGGATAGGGATAGGGATAGGGATAGGGATAGGGATAGGGATAGGGATAGGGATAGGGATAGGGATAGGGATAGGGACAGGGATAGGGATAGGGATAGGGATAGGGATAGGGATAGGGATAGGGATAGGGATAGGGATAGGGATAGGGATAGGGATAGGGATAGGGATAGGGATAGGGATAGGGATAGGGATAGGGATAGGGATAGGGATAGGGATAGGGATAGGGATAGGGATAGGGATAGGGATAGGGATAGGGATAGGGATAGGGATAGGGATAGGGATAGGGATAGGGATAGGGATAGGGATAGGGATAGGGATAGGGATAGGGATAGGGATAGGGATAGGGATAGGGATAGGGATAGGGATAGGGATAGGGATAGGGATAGGGATAGGGATAGGGATAGGGATAGGGATAGGGATAGGGATAGGGATAGGGATAGGGATAGGGATAGGGATAGGGACAGGGATAGGGATAGGGATAAGGAAAAGGATAGGATTGGGGTAGGATAGCGAGTTTCAATAAAAATAATCGGAATTAATCACACTGCAAAATTCTTATCTGGTTAGAAAATTTAAAAAAATATCAAGTTTTTTTCCGCCTGTTAATGCGAAAGGGATAGGGATAGGGATAGGGATAGGGATAGGGATAGGGATAGGGATAGGGATAGGGATAGGGATAGGGATAGGGATAGGGATAGGGATAGGGATAGGGATAGGGATAGGGATAGGGATAGGGATAGGGATAGGGATAGGGATAGGGATAGGGATAGGGATAGGGATAGGGATAGGGATAGGGATAGGGATAGGGATAGGGATAGGGATAGGGATAGGGATAGGGATAGGGATAGGGATAGGGATAGGGATAGGGATAGGGATAGGGATAGGGATAGGGATAGGGATAGGGATAGGGATAGGGATAGGGATAGGGATAGGGATAGGGATAGGGATAGGGATAGGGATAGGGATAGGGATAGGGATAGGGATAGGGATAGGGATAGGGATAGGGATAGGGATAGGGATAGGGATAGGGATAGGGATAGGGATAGGGATAGGGATAGGGATAGGGATAGGGATAGGGATAGGGATAGGGATAGGGATAGGGATAGGGATAGGGATAGGGATAGGGATAGGGATAGGGATAGGGATAGGGATATGGATAGGGATAAGGAAAAGGATAGGATTGGGGTAGGATAGCGAGTTTCAATAAAAATAATCGGAATTAATCACACTGCAAAATTCTTATCTGGTTAGAAAATTTAAAAAAATATCAATTTTTTTTTCGCCTGTTAATGCGAAAGTCCTTTTATCTTATATAAAAAAATCAAATTGTGTTTGTTTGTTTGTTTGTTTGTTTGTTTGTTTGTTTGTTTGTTTGTTTGTTTGTTTGTTTGTTTGTTTGTTTGTTTGTTTGTTTGTTTGTTTGTTTGTTTGTTTGTTTGTTTGTTTGTTTGTTTGTTTGTTTGTTTGTTTGTTTGTTTGTTTGTTTGTTTGTTTGTTTGTTTGTTTGTTTGTTTGTTTGTTTGTTTGTTTGTTTGTTTGTTTGTTTGTTTGTTTGTTTGTTTGTTTGTTTGTTTGTTTGTTTGTTTGTTTTGAGATTTAAAAACGAATTTTTTTTTTTTTTTTTTTTTCAATTTCAATTTGAATTTTATTGAGTAACAAATTGTTTCCATACATAACAAATAATCCCCGCGAAGCCGTGGCTTGTATGCAGGTTTTATAAAAGACAATGTATAAAAAAATTAATTAACAAATTTGATTCTTAGTTCATATTTTACAATATTATTTAAATTTTTCGCTTCATTGCGAGTTTAAGAAAAATTGTTTAATATTTTTTCTTCTCTTAATTTTGTTTTGTAAGCTAAAAATTTCCATTGGCAAGGCGTTTAAAATGCTGGGTAATTGTACTTCAATCGAGTTCTTGCCATATTTGTTATTGAATCTTGGCGTTTTAAATCTTCCTTCAGCTCTTCTTCTCGTATTATGGGAGTGACTGATAGGCTCCAAAAAATTTGCGTCTTCGAATTCCTTGATTATTGTTGTTTTATAAATGTTCTTGATGGTCATTATATTTTGAATTTTCATGAACTCCTTTATTGTCTCTTCGGGTGTATTATAATTGATCTGATTTTGTCGGACGGAAGTGTATCTTTGGGTGAGAGTGGAGGCGTATTGTAAGTGATTGCGGGGTGAATTGGCTGATTTATTTTTCATTAATATTTTAATTAGCCTATCTTGAGACTTTTGTAGTGTATTGCAATGAGAAGAGTTTCCATATGCTGTAATGCCGTGACGTATGTAGGATTCCGCTAATGAGTAGTACGCCTGTTTGGTTACGTGTATTGGCGCACAATTATTTAGATGATAAAGCACATAGGAGACTTTTCTTAACTTTTTATTCAGGTTCAGAATATGTTCCTTCCAGTTAAAATTATGGTCAACCATAACTCCAAGGTATTTATATGTACCAACTACCTCGATTATTTTATCGCATGTATCATTTGCAAATGTTGTAGATAGTTGTTTCTTATGCAGGCAGTCATTGTTATGAAACTTTATGTTTATGTCTATGTTTATGTCACACGTTGGAATGTGAGGCTGTTTAATATGCATTAGCTTGGTTTTGTTCGCATTGATGATTAATCCATTGTCATGGCACCATTTTGTTATGTTGTAAAGCTCATTTTGCATATTCTCTACTGCTCTCTCCAAATCATTGTGCGCAACAATTATAGCCGTATCATCAGCATAGGCAAATATTTTGCTGCAGTTGGCTTGTCTAATCATTTCGTTTGCATATATTAGGTATAGTATGGGCCCGAGTTTTGATCCTTGAGGAACTCCATAATGCAAATCCTTCTCCTGGCTCAGATGTTCATCAATTTTGACTCTGTATTTTCTGCAGTACAAGTAGTTTTTGATCCATTCAAGGCAGTTTCCTCGTATGCCAACTCTTTCCAGTACATCAAGAAGTTTTGCATGTGATAAGGTGTCGAACGCTTTGCTAAAGTCAACAAATAGTACGAGGCAATGCATTTTTGTATCTAGACATTTATTTATATATGATGAAAAGTGACCCAGTAGTTGGTTAATATTTCGTCCTTTTTGGAAACCATATTGCTGCTTGCTTATAATCTTATATCTGCACAAAAAATCGTTCATCCTTCGTACAACAATTTCTTCCAGTACCTTTTCGATCACTGGTAGAATAGATATTGGTCGATAATTGTTATAGTCAGTTTTATTTCCATTTTTATATATAGGCCTTACAAGTGCAGTTTTAAACATATTGGGAATTACGTTTTCATTTAAACTGGAGTTTACAATGTTGGTTATTATTGGTGCAAATATTTCTGCATTTTTTCTAATATCCACCGGTCGAATCCCATCAAAGCCGGCTCCTTTATTGGAATTAATGTTTTTAATTATATTTAAAATTTCAGTTTCATTGGTTTGTTCCATAAAAATTGTATTTTGGGCTCTTATTACTTGAGAAAAGTTTGTTTTTATATCACAGTCATGAAGAATGTTTTGGACATTTGCTTTAAATTGTATAGCGAATTCTTCGGTAACTATTTTTAGGTCTATATTTTTGAAGTTTCTCTTTATGACTTCATCCACATTGTGAGTTTTTTTCCCGATAATTTCATTTATTAATGACCAGGTACCACGCATGTTTTTTCTATTTTTTATGAATTCCTTCATCCTGTATTCATTTTTGGCATTGTTTATCATTTGGTTAAGTTTGTTGTTGAATGATTTATATTCTCTTTCTTTTTCTAAATTGTTTCTGTTTTTTCTATGCCGTTGATAAAGTTTGTCTTTCATATCGCAACATTTCAAAATTTGGTCACTCAGCCATGGATAATTGTTTCTTTTTTTGATTTTTTTTGACATTTGGGTCGAGTTTGAATATATTTCTTTGAATTTGAGATACATATAATTTGATAACCTATTTTGGGGCCATGTGTTTGGGGGACGCCTCATCCTGCAAACTCCTCTTAAGTCTATGCCAATATGGGGTTTAAATAAATGGTATTTGAGATAAGAGCATGATGCTGAAATTTTTTCAGGGCCAAGTATCAGGGGGACCACCTCACCCCCGAAAACAGCACTAAATCAGACATCATGAGAATATCGGGCTGAAATGAAGTATTTTAAGAATGGAGTACACCTTACATCCAAACTTAAGTTCGTAGATCAATAGAGATTATATGGGATTCAGATAAAGGCACTTATATTGTTAAACTGTTTGTCAAGTTATCATGGTATATCACTAACAGATCTTTCATTGTCGAAAATAAATATTCCAAGGAAACTTTTGTTGCATATAAAGTAAAAGAAGGCGCAGCGGAGCGGGCCGGTCAGCTAGTTTTGTATAAAAATTTTGCCAAAATTATTTTTCATCAAGATTTTTTGAAAATTATTTTTCTGGTGGCACTCTTTTATTTTAATTTTCAAAATTTTTTCATGATTTTGCGAACATTTTTAGCTCGAAATAATATCCAATGCTTTCTATTCAATGAATAGCATAGCAAAGAATTTATAAAATTTGGGCAAGTGTGTGTTATCATTCAAAACATAATGGATCGTGATTTCTGATCCATCATGTATCTTCATCAACATCTTTGCCCAATTGATTAAAGTACCCTACATAGGCAAAGAGTACGGTGTAAAGCATGCCTTTGTTTCGAAACAGGCCCCAATAAGTCATCCAACTCCAACTAACCCAGCAAGCGAGAGAAAGCCTTACTTTTCACTTTTCCGATACAAACTAATCATCAATGTTAAGACTCTAACCCAGGATTTTTGTTTCGGTTATGGTAATGCCATTGTCAATAGACGTTCGAGCAGCTAAACCAACTTTCCGACCTATGTTGCAACCATTCGTGAAGTTCCAAAACTCAACGAAGACATCATGTTTAGAATTCATATGTTTAAGATTTCATAATAAATTCATCTCGGTAATAGCGCTAATAGGGCCATCCTTGGGTTACTGATTCTCAGTCGATCGGTATACTTGTCAAAGGGTCTATCTCTCTTCCTTCTGTGTGTTACAAACCAATGCACTAAGTTGTAATACCCTGTTACACAGTAGTGATGTAGGGTATACAAGTCTCCGATCATTGAGCCCGTCTCCAAATAGAAACAGACGAAAAAAAGAGAACAGATAGTCAACTAAGAACAACATATCTCAATTTGGTAAAAAATCTTTAAAGTCATTTCCTGGCCTTTGGTTCGGATATTTGTAGAGAGGACATAAACTTGTTTCAGTTTTCAATTAAAATGAATTTCATAAATCATTTTCACCTCTTCTTACGAGTATTGTTTAAGATTGTTCTCGAAACCGTCCAAAGGTAGTTTATTTAAAACCTTTGCATGACATTTGTTTTAATCCCGAAAACTCTTCAACATGCCATACCAGCAAGTCTTTACTTTCCTTTCCAAATAAAGGGTGATTTTTTTGAGGTTAGGATTTTCATGCATTAGTATTTGACAGATCACGTGGGATTTCAGACATGGTGTCAAAGAGAAAGATGCTCAGTATGCTTTGACATTTCATCATGAATAGACTTACTAACGAGCAACGCTTGCAAATCATTTTCAGTGAAATCATTTTCAGTGAATCGACAAATTTTGTTCAGCGATGAGGCTCATTTCTGGTTGAATGGCTACGTAAATAAGCAAAATTGCCGCATTTGGAGTGAAGAGCAACCAGAAGCCGTTCAAGAACTGCCCATGCATCCCGAAAAATGCACTGTTTGGTGTGGTTTGTACGCTGGTGGAATCATTGGACCGTATTTTTTCAAAGATGCTGTTGGACGCAACGTTACGGTGAATGAACACATTTCGAACCGAACACTGATTTTGGTAATAAAATTCAATGATTTGCAAGCGTTGCTCGTTAGTAAGTCTATTCATGATGAAATGTCAAAGCATACTGAGCATCTTTTTCTTTGACACCATGTCTGAAATCCCACGTGATCTGTCAAATACTAATGCATGAAAATCCTAACCTCAAAAAAATCACCCTTTACAAACAAACTTAAAAATTTACTTTTGTAATTTCTATGCATATATGCCGGAAAGACTTCCAAAAGGGGAAGCCTTTTACTTATTCATGACCAGGCGAAGAAGTTTTACAGAACTTAAAAAGTAAACTTACCTTTTTTAATTCCGTTTTTGTTGGTATTCATTGTAGCAGCATCTGTTTGTGGCATGTATGGAGGTAGCAAGTGCAGCGTGACAGGCGCATGGCAAGTGTGTTACGATGTTTTTTTTTTTGAGTTTTAATAAAATTTGTGCCATTTTATATGGATAATACAAATTACATAGTTTATTTTTTTTTTGCGTCATTCACATATGTACAGGTGTTGCAGGTAGTTGTAGTGGTGGTGGTGGTAGTAGTTGGGGATTAAATAAATTATTAAAAAAAAAAATCATGCAAAAATATTGGAAACTTATCTAAGATATTTCCAATAAAATTTTTTGTAACCAAATATACATTTTAATCAAAGGACATGCAAACTTTTGCATAAGGAATACAAATTATTGATTTTTTAAAATATGTGATTAAACGAATCGAACTTTACCATATATAATAGTAAAAAAGTTAAAATTCAGCTAACATTTACACTTTGACAAAATTGACAGGTCGTGCCGAACTTTGGCTACCCACCACTATGGATATATTAATCATCCGACTTCATTAAAACTCAACCACCAAATCCATAGTTATATCTAAATAGGGTCTGGTCTGGATCATATTTGATGTAGTTGCCGAGAACTCATATACAAGTCACAGTTTAAGCGAATTCAGGCAATAAATCCCCTTTTTATGGCATTGAGATCATTAATCGACAGATCGGTCTATATGGCAGTTATATCTAGATATCGTCCGATCCGGACCACATTTCAGTCAGATGTTGGGAGGCCTAAAACTACTCACTGTTTCAAATTTCAGCAAATTCGGTTAAAATAAAAAGCTTTTATGGGCTTCAGACCCTTAATCGGGAGATCGGTATATATGGCAGTTATATCTAAATATAGTCTGATCAAAACCATATTTAGGTCAGATGTCGGGAGGCACAAGTAAACTCACTATTTAAAATTTTGGCGAAATCGGGTAATAAATTAAACTTTTATGGGCATTAGACCCTTTATCGGCAGATCGGTCTATATGACAGCTGTATCTAAATATAGTCCGATCTCAACCATATTTAGGTCAAATGTTTGAAGGCTTAAGCTAACTCACTGTTCCAAATTTCAGGGAAATCGTGCAATATATACGCCTTTTATGGGCCAAAAACCTTAAATCGAGAGATCGGTGTATATGGCAGCTATATTCGAATCTGGACCGATCTAGACCAAATTGAAAAAGGACATCGAAGGGCCTAACATAACTCACTGTCCCAAATTTTACCAAAATCGGACAATAAATGCACCTTTTATGGGCCCAAAACCTTAAATCGAGAGATCGGTCAGTATAGCAGCTATATTCAAATCTGGGCCGATCTGCGCCAAATTCAAGAAGAGTATCGAAGGGGTTAGCATAACTCACTGTCCCAAATTTCGGCGTCATCGGGCAATAAATACGCCTTTTATAGGACAAAAACCTTGAATTTAGAGATCGGTGAATATGTCAACTATATCCAAATCTGGACCGATCCGTGCCATATTGCAGAAGGATATCGTGGGGCCTAACATAACTCACTGTTCCAAATTTCGGCGATATCGGGCAATAAATACGCCTTTTATGGGCCAAAACCGTAAATCGAGAGATCGGTATATATGGCAGCTATATTCGAATCTGGACCGATCTGCGCCAAATTCAAGGAGAGTATCGAAGGGTTTAGCATAACTCACTGTCCCAAATTTCGGCGATATCGGGAAATAAATACGCCTTTTATGGGTCAAAAACCTTGAATTTAGAGATCGGTGAATATGGCAGCTATATCCAAATCTGGACCGATCCGTGCCATATTGCAGAAGGATATCGTGGGGCCTAACATAACTCACTGTTCCAAATTTCGGCGACATCGGGCAATAAATACGCCTTTTATGGGCACAAAACCTTAAATCGAGGGATCGGTCTATATGGCAGCTTTATCCAAAACTGGACCGATCTGTTCCATATTGAAGAAGTATTTTGAGGGGCTCAACACAACTCACTGTCTCAAATTTTGACAAAATCAGACAATAAATGCGCCTTTATGGGCCCAAAACCTTAAATCGAGAGATCGGTCTATATGGCAGCTATATCCAAATCAGGACCGATCTGGGCCAAGTTGTAGAAAACTGTCGAAGAGCTTAACACAACTCACTGTCCCAAATTTCGGCGACATCGGACAATAAATGCGTTTTTAATGGGTCCAAAACCTTAAATCGAGAAATCGGTCTATATGGCAGCTATATTTAAATCTGAACCGATCTGGGCCAAATGGAAGAAAGATGTCGAGTGGCCTAACACAACTCACTGTGCTAAATTTCAGCTGAATCGGATTATAAATGTGGCTTTTATAGTTCTAAGACCCTAAATCGGGGGATCGGTCTATATGGTAGCTATATAAAAATCTGATCCGATCTGGGCTAAATTAAAGAGGGCTGATGAATGGCCTAATACAACTCACTGTCCCAAATTTCAGCAAAATTGGATAATAAATGTGGCTTTTATGGGTCTAAGACCCTAAATTGGGGGATCTGTCTATATGGAGGCTACATCAATATATAGTCCGATATAGCCCATATTCGAACTTAACCTGCTTATGGACAAAAAAGGAGTCTGTGCAAATTTTCAGCTCAATATCTCTATTTTTAAAGACTGTAGAGTGATTTCAACAGACAGTTGGACCGACGGACGGACATGGTCTTAGATTTTTACCCTGATCAAGAATATATATACCTTGTAGGGTCCGAAATGGATATTTCGATGTGTTGCAAACGAAATGACAAAATGAGTATACCCCTATCCTTCAGTGGTGAGTATAAAATGGTTATTGGAACGACAAGAAGAAGAAATCCCTATGGATTTTGTATATGTTTGAATTGCGCCTCCTAGAGGCTACAGAAGTATATTCGGGAAATGGATTTATATGGAAGCTATATCAGGTTTTGGGACGAATTCGGGTAGTTTTTAGTACATCTATTGAAGGTAATAAAAAAGTTCTCATGCTAAATTTTAGCCAAATTGGGTAATAGTTTCGCCCTCTACAGGCTCTAGAAGTATATTCCTGAGATCAGTTTACATGGCAGCTTTACCTTAACGTGCACCGATTTGACCCATTTATAATTCCATTCGACCTACATTAATTCGAAGCAAAATTTCAGGCGCCTGGCTTTGCTCCTTCGAAAGTTTGCGTGCTTTCGACAACCGATGGACATACGGACGGACATCGGCTAGATCGACTTAAAATGTCATAACGATCAGGTCTTAGACGAGGTGTTGCAAACGAAACCACGAAATTAGTATACCTTCATCCTATGGTGGAAGGTATACAAATTTTCGGTGGTTGTTTTCTAATGCTGGCGACATTTGTGAGGTACCAAGCCTTGCATAGAAGCCAATCAATAGATATATTGGGTTGCCTAAAAAGTAATTGCGGATTTTTTAAAAGAAAGTAAATGCATTTTTAATAAAAATTAGAATGAACTTTAATCAAATATACTTTTTTACACCTTTTTTCAAACAGCTGATAACTGACAGAAGAAAGAATGCAATTACAGAGTCACAAGCTGTGAAAAAATTTGTCAATGCCGACTATATGAAAAATCCGCAATTACTTTTTGGGCAACCCAATAGCTCTCATAAAAATCGATCCATTTCAATTTCCCAAGGATGATGAAATTTTACACACATCTCCTAAAAAATTTGCTTTGCTTATTAAAAGTAGCATAAAAGAACATTCTATCTGCTCAAAGATTACCAACATGTTTCATCTCTCTTCTGCTCACTGTGGGGCGGACAAACAGATCATCAAATGGATGTGTCTATAAAGATAACAACAATTTTAATCGAAACCTTTTCCAATTTTGCCTGCTTGACATCGAAAACCAAACCACTCACTTATTATGCCAAAGTATTTGGATGGGCTATAACAAAGATTATAAAACCAACAACGCTGCGTTACTGATAAAAATAAGGAATTTGTGTAACAACTCGGCTTATTTTATCTCCCATATATTTACTGACGAGTATGCACACCATAGTTTATTTCTTTACGATACATTAGGCAACCATAAATGCCAAACAAATTGAAAGGAAAAGAGATGGAAGCCAATATTCTTAGTATTTTAACTTTAACAAAAATCTAAATCAAGTCTTTTTATACCCTCCACCATAGGATGGGGGTATACTAATTTCGTCATTCTGTTTGTAACTACTCGAAATATTTCATGTCGATCTAGCCATGTCCGTCCGTCTGTCCGTCCGTCTGTCCGTTCGTCTGTCCGTCCGTCTGTCCGTCCGTCTGTCCGTCCGTCTGTCCGTCCGTCCATCCATCCGTCCGTCCGTCTGTCTGTCTGTCCGTCCGTCTGTCCGACCGTCTGTCTGTCCGTCCGTCCGTCTGTCTGTCGAAAGCACGCTAACTTTCGAAGGAGTAAAGCTAGCCCCTTGAAATGTTGAACAAATACTTTTAATTAGAATTGGTCGGTTGGGATTGTAAATGTTTTGATATAGCTGGCACATAAACCGATCTTGGGTCTTGACTTCTTGATCCTCTAGAGGGCGCAATTCTAATCCGATTGAAATGAAATCTTGCATGACGTGTTTTGTTATGACATCCAACAACTCTGCCAAGTATGGTTGAAATCGGTCCATTACCTGATATAGCTGCCATATAAACCGATCTTGGGTCTTGACTTCTTGAGCCTCTAGAGGGCGCAATTCTCGTCCGATTTGACTGAAATTTTGCACACAACTGCGCTAAATTTGGTTCAAATCGGCCCGTGTTTTGATAATGCTGCCATATAACCGATCTTGAGTCTTGACTTCTTGAGCCTCTAGAGGGCGCCATTCTTGTCCGATTTAAGTGAAATTTAACACTTAGTGTTTTGGTATCACTGCCTAAAACTGTGTCAAATATGGTTTCAATTGGTCCATAGCCTAATATAGCTGCCATATAAACGGATCTGGGATTTTGATTTCTTGAGCTTCTAGAGGGCGCAATTCTAATCCGATTTGGCTGAAACTTTGCAAGAAGTGGTTTGTTATGACTTCCAACAACTGTGTTAAATATGGTCTTAGTTGGTCTATAGCCTGATATAGCTGCCATATAAACCGATCTGGGATCTTGACTTCTTGAGCCTCTAGAGGTCGCAATTATTATCCGATTTGCCTGAAATTTTGTACAGCGACTTCTCTCGTGACCTTCAACATTCGTGTAAACTATGGTCCGAATCGATCTATAGCCCGATATAGCTCCCCTATAAACCGATCTCCCTATTGTACTTCTTGGGCCCCTAAAGAACGCAATTTTTATTCGAATTGGCTGAAATTTTTCAATTCTTTTATTTTATCATATGTTGGCCTAAAAAGAGATACCGCGCATAGAACTCGACAAATGCGATCCATGGTTGAGGGTATATAAGATTCGGTCCGGCCGAACTTGGCACGCTTTTACTTGTTTTTGTTTTTTTGCCAATAGTTTCAACTTATTTAATGCACTGATAAACAGGCCTTATTCTGCTAGGGGATTACAATAAACAACAGCCAACAGTTTTGTACCCCCCACCGACGGAAAAAGGTATTAGCATATTTCTTATTCTGTTTGCAACACATGAAAATAGCAATTTCCGATTCCACAAAGTAGATTTATTTTTAGGCATTGTAAAATTCTTACTGCTAAAATCAAGCAACAATCTTCAAAAAAAAAAAACAATAATGAAATTTCTTACATGTCCTACCGATTGACAGGGGTCATTCCGTTTGCAAAACTTTGATATAACCGAAGCTACATATATAGAAAGGGTGATTTTATTTGAATTAAGTTTTTCGGGGTGGCAACACTGAATGACAATTGTGTCCAAAAGTAATCTGTGAAAGTGAAAAGTGTTCAGTATACTCTGCCATTTCAGCATGAAGAACCTCAAAAACCACCAACGATTGCAAATCTTTGAAATTTATTGAACAATTTTGTGCTTTGTGACAACAGAACGATGGAAAGTCCACTGTTTAATGTTTATGGTCTGACAACACATCTATCCATCTTTCTTCAAAAACGACCGAGGAAGAAACCTAACCGTCAACGGCAGTTGTGCAAAAACTGAACCTTACCAATAGGTCATTGAACCAGAGTCGCAGGCAGCAATTACATGAAGTTTGTTTTTATAGCCACCACCATAGAATGGTGGTGGGTCCGTCCGTCCGTCAGCTATATCCAAATCTGAACCGATATGGGCCAAATTGATAAAGGATGTCGAAGGGCCTAACACAACTCACTGTCCCAAATTTCAGCAAAATCGGACAATAAATACGCCTTTTATGTCCCCAAAACTTAAAACCGAGAGATCGGTCTATATGGCAGCTATATCCAATTCTGAACCGATCAGGGCCAAATTGAAGAAGGATGTTGAAGGGCCTAACACAACTCACTGTTCCAATTTTCAGCAACATCGGGTAATAAATGTGGCTTTTATGGGCCCAAGACCCTAAATTGGAGGATCGGTCTATATGGCAGATATATCCAAATCTGAACCGATCAGGGCCAAATTGAAGAAGGATGTTGAAGGGTCTAACACAACTCACTGTTCCAATCTTCAGCAACATCGGGTAATAAATGTGGCTTTTATGGGCCCAAGGCCCTAAATCGGAGGATCGGTCTATATGGCAGCTATATCCAAATCTGAACCGATCTGGGCCAAATTGAAGAAATATGTCAAGGGGCTTAACCTAACTCACTGTCCTAAATTTCAGCAAAATCGGATAATAAATGCACCTTTTATGTCCCCAAAACCTAAAACTGAGAGATCGGTCTATATGGCAGCTATATCCAAATCTAGGCCGATCTGTGCCATATTGCAGAACTATGTCAAGGGGCTTAACGTAACTCACTGTCCTAAATTTCAGCAAAATCGGATAATAAATGTGGCTTTTATGGGCCTAAGACCCTAAATCGGCGGATCGGTCTATATGGCAGCTATATCCAAATCTGAACCGATCAGGGCCAAATTGAAGAAGGATGTTGAAGGGTCTAACACAACTCACTGTTCCAATCTTCAGCAACATCGGGTAATAAATGTGGCTTTTATGGGCCCAAGGCCCTAAATCGGAGGATCGGTCTATATGGCAGCTATATCCAAATCTGAACCGATCTGGGCCAAATTGAAGAAATATGTCAAGGGGCTTAACCTAACTCACTGTCCTAAATTTCAGCAAAATCGGATAATAAATGCACCTTTTATGTCCCCAAAACCTAAAACTGAGAGATCGGTCTATATGGCAGCTATATCCAAATCTAGGCCGATCTGTGCCATATTGCAGAACTATGTCAAGGGGCTTAACGTAACTCACTGTCCTAAATTTCAGCAAAATCGGATAATAAATGTGGCTTTTATGGGCCTAAGACCCTAAATCGGCGGATCGGTCTATATGGCAGCTATATCCAAATCTGGACCGATCAGGGCCAAATTAACGAAGAATATCGAAGACCGTAACACAACTCACTGTACCAAATTTTGGCAAAATCGGATAATAAATGTGGCTTTTATGGGCCTAAGACCCTAAATCGGCGAATCGGTCTATATGAAGGCTATATCAAGATATAGTCCGATGTAGCCCATCTTTACTGTTTTTATATAAATCGCATACATATCGCATATATGCATACCTCACAGGGCCAGCGTCACTTAAAGCACACAAAAAAAGAATGCCGCTTTTGTTTTACACCAGTAGACAAATAATTTGTATTCCTTATGCAAGCGAATTTGATCGAAAAATAAACAAAATTACCAACATTATCGGCTGCTTCTGGTGTCCAGGGGATACTTGAATTCAAAGCCATTTTGAAGTTGTTTCGAATTCAAGTCTCCCCCTTCGCTTGGAGATGTGTGGCATTGGCTTACCTTGGGATACATTGCGACTCAACGAATCCATGCTGCCGCTCAAACCATTCTGTGCGGTACGTTCTACTGAGTTGAGGTCGGCAGAGCTTTCGTTGGGCTGCAAGGTACGTGGCACATCCAACATATTCCGCTGGGCACTGCTCTCGTCGCCCAATATTTGCGAACAATCCAAACCATTTGGAACACGTAGTATAGCCACGGAAAAGTACATGTCCAGAGCCTTGAAAGTGAGACAAATGTTAATAAATTCAATTTTAAGCTCACGCAGCAAAATGACTGACTGACTGAGTGACTAGTCATGGCTTAGATTGCTTCTACACAATGACCATGGAGTAATAAAAGCGACATGAAGAAGATGAAAAAACAAATTCCCAAAGGTGAAGCATATAAAAAACACAATCATCAGCTACACAGGGTGAGTCCCTGTGGTAGTTATAAAATATGCAACATTTGAGACTGTAAATATGGGGCATTTCGGTACAAAAATTTGTCTCGATCTGGAATCGAGACAAATTTTTCACTTCACTTTTGCCTCCCCTTTGTTTTGTGTAATGCCCCATATTTAGGTTAACAAAACGTTCACGTTTTCCAGAAAACACACATAGTCATTGCAAGCTTCCACTCACATGTCATGCATGATTTTAGTCCCTTACCCTTACTTACGCACTTACTTACCTTGTGTATAATGTTAAAGTATTGCGTTAAATCCTTGTGCTCACAGGACTGCCAATCCGTTTTGTAGCCCATTAATACAATATTGGGTTTCAGTTTTCCAATACCGGAAGCCTGTATGAAAATAGTCAAGGAAAAATGAGAGCAATATGAGAATAAAATTTAACATTAATCAAATGATGGAAAGACAGCACAGAAAGGAGAGGCCAAGGATGCTAGGACCATGACTAGTAGCCAAATTGAGGCCAGCTCACTGCCATGAATTTAAGATTTTCCCACAACTCATCATAGACCGGTAATTGACTACAATGGGTTGTATTTCAAATCAAGTTTAACCACATGAGTGGTTGGATTTTCTTGAATAAAAAATAACCACAAAACCCCTTACATGTCCCACTTCATGTTATGATATTGTAAAATTTGAAGGATATACTTGTAATAAAAAAAAAACAACGTAGTCAAGTCACAATCACTTTTATAGTAGCTACAAAAATATAATAAATGAAAAATATAATAAAAAAAAAACAAGAGCGTTCTAAGTTCGGCCGGGCCGAATCTTATATACCCTCCACCATGGATCGCATTTGTCGAGTTCTATGCGCGGTATCTCTTTTTAGGCAAACAAAGAATATCGAATACGAACTGTTTTGCTATTTGAGCAATATCAAGTTATAGTCCGATACGGACCATAAATGAATCCTGAACATTGTAGAAGTCATTGTGTAATATTTCAGTTCATTCGGATAAAAATTGCGCCCTCTAGAGGCTCAAGAAGTCAAAATCCCAGATAGGTTTAAATGGCAGCTATATCACATTATGTACCGATTTGCGCCATACTTAGCAAAGTTATGGGAAATCATAACAGAACATCTAATGCAAAATTTCATACAAATCGGACGAGAATTGCGCCCTCTAGAGGCTCAAGAAGTCAAAACCCAAAATCGGTTTATATGGCAGCTATATCAAACCATGGACCAATTTGGCCCATTGACAATCCCAATCGACCTACACTAATAAAAAGTATTGGTGCAAAATTTCAAGCGGCTAGCTTTACTGCTTCGAAAGTTAGCGTGCTTTCGACAGACAGACGAACGGACGGACATAGCTACTACGACGACTATGGGGTCTTAGACGCATATTTCGAGGTGTTGAAAACAGAATGACGAAATTAGTATACCCCCATTCTATGGTAGAGGGTATAAAAACAAATGAGATGGCATTAAACATTGAAGAGATGGCATGACATTTGAAAAAAAAAAAGATTTTGATGAAAATAATTCATTCTGTTGTTAAATTCCAATATTCATCATAGGCTCCAATAGCGGCCTAACCTATGAATTCTGTTAGGCTTGGTCATTGATTTCATCTATTTTGCATTAATCTCCCTAAGAACACAAATAGGGGCTGATTAACCGAATACCACAAATATGAAAGGTTTTTATTGATTAGAGAAAAGAAAATGCCAGACATACAGGTGAATGAGACACAATAAGAAACACACCATTAAATGGCGTTTCCGTTCTTGGTTAGGCCACCATCATCGGCGCTATTGTGTTTTCTGCCGGCCTCCCGTCTGCCGGCCCTAAGTTTTAGCTTTTGCTTTTTTTTCTGGTATATAAGCTTAGAATACACCAGGGAATTCCTATGGAATCTTTGACTAACACAAGAAACGAACAACTGCGGTACAATGCTGTACAACATCTGCTCATGTGTCAATTTTCAATCTAGTGACCTTCAATCTATTTTTGGCTGAGCTCGTGTCAATCTAGCATCAATGTGATTGGTTCATTTCCACCAAAATGCCAGTGAACACCAATAGCTGTTTCTTTTTATATCCTCCACCATAGGATAGGGGTATAATAATTTCGTCATTTCGTTTGTAACAACTCGAAATATGCATCTAAGATCCTGACTTGATCGTCATAACATTTTTAGTCGATCTAGCCATGTCCGTCCGTCCGTCCATATGTCTGACGAAAGCAGTCTAACCTTTGAAGGAGTAAAACTAGGCGCTTCAAATTTTGCAAAATTGTTCTTATTGACGGTTGGGATTGCAAATGAGCCAAGTCGGTCCATATTTCGATATAACTGTCATATAAACCAATCTGGGATCTTGAGCCTCTAGAGCGCGCAATTCTTATTCGATTTGGCTGAAATTTTGCACAAAGTGTTTTGTTATGACATCAAACAACTGTGCTAAGTATGTTTCAAATCGGTCCATAACCTGATATAACTGTCATATAAACCGATCTGGGATCTTGACTTCTTGAGCCAGTAGAGGGCGCAATTCTTATTCGTTTTGGCTGAAATTTCGCACAAAGTGTTTTGTTATGACTTCCAATAACTGTGTAAAGTATGGTTCAAATCGGTCCATAATCTGATATAGCTGCCATGTAAACCGATCTGGGATCTTGACTTCTGGAGCCTCTAGAGGGCGCAAATATTATACGATTAGGTTGAAATTTTGTGCAACGGCTTCCACCATGACCTTCAATATACTAATCTATTATGGTCTGAATCGGTCTGTAGCCTGTTACAGCTCCCATAAAAACCGATCTACTGATTTTATTTCTTGAGCCCCTTAAGGCCGCAACTCTTATTGGAATTGGCTGAAATTTTACACAATGACTTCTACCATGTTCTTCAACATTCAATCCAATTATATTCCGAATTGGACCATAACTTGATATAGCTCCAATAGCATAGCTATTTTTTTCCTTTATCTTTTGTTTGCCTAAAAGGAGATGACGGGAAAAGAATTCGACAAATGCGATCCATGGTGGAGGGTATAAAAGATTCGGCCTGGCCGAACTCTACTTGCTTTTGCTTGTTTTCTACTACGTCGTTGTTTTCGTTTATATTCTTAGTCGCCACGGCATTCTTTGTTCACCTAGAGATATTCGTCCTTCGAAAAACAATTCATCAAAATCCAAATTTAGCACTAATGGCTCCAAATGTCGATTGGATTTGTGAAAGAGCATACACGGTATACGCTTAAACATGGTTTAGGTTAGAATAGATTTAGGCCGTAAGCCAGTGATGAGGCTGTTATGCGCTTTAACAGTTTAAACGAGTTCTGTGCACTTCTCGTCTTTCTTAATCCTCTTCCATTCTGTGTCATATCCAAATCGGTTCAGATGTGTATATAGCGTCCTTATTAAGTGGTCCTTCGACTTGACTTCTTGAGCTCCTAGAAGCTGCAATTACAAAAGCGATTTAGCTGAAATTTTTTCCGTTACGACTTTCAACAATCGTTCCAAGTACGGTCTGAATCGGCCCACATAAACCGATCTCCCGATTTGACATCTTGAGCCCCTAAACGCCGCAGTTGTTTCCGACTGAGCTGACATTTAGCACGTAGGGTTCTGTTTTGACTTCCAACAATGGTGAAATGAATGGTTCAAATCGATGTAAAACCTGGCATAGCTCCTATATAAACCGTTCTCCTGATTTGACATCTCAAGCCCTTGGAAACCTCAATTTTTATGCGGTGGAGCCTGTGTTCTGTTATGACTTCCAACAATCGTGTTACGTACGGTCCAAATCCTTTGTGTAAACTTTTAGCAGAATCCATGTTGGTGGGTTCCCCAGATACGACCCGGCCGAACTTAGGATGCGTTTACTTGCTATGGAATTGAGACCCTAAATTGGAAGATAGGTCTATAAGGCATTTTTGAACAATATTTGGGTGTGATGATTAAAGGCTTAAAAAATCTCACTGTTTCATCTTTCAGCGAAATCGGGCAATAAATGCAGCTTTTATGGTCTCAAGACCCTTAATCGGCAAATCGCTCTTTATGACAGCTATATCTGAATATAGACCGCGCTGAACCATATTTGAGTCAGATATAGGGAGGCTTTAATCAACTCAAAAATTTTTTTTTATGGGCTTAAGACCCTAAATCAATTCGGAGGCCCTGTAGCGCAGAGGTTAGCATGTCCGCCTATGACGCTAAAAGCCTGGGTTCGAATCCTGGCGAGACCATCAGAAAAAATTTTCGGTGCTGGTTTTCCCTTCCTAATGCTGCCAACATTTGTGAGGTACTATGCCATATAAAACTTCTCTCCAAAGAGGTGTCGCACGCCGTTCGGACTCGGCTATAAAAGGGAGGCCCCTTATCATTGAGCTTAAATTTGAATCGGACTGCTCTCATTGATATGTGAGCAGTTTGCCCCTGTTCCTGTTCATGGGCAAAATTTGCAATTTTGTTTGACCCTAAATCAACAGATGTCTATATGAAAGCTATAACAAAATATGGTCCGTTCTGAATCATATTTAAAACGGATGTCGGGAGGCTTAAAACAATTCCCTGTTTCTGATTTCATCGAAATCGGATAATAAATGCGCCTGTTACGGGCCTAAGACCCTAAACCGACCTATATGTAAATATGGTCCAATATGGGCCATATTCGGTTTAAATATTGGGCCCCTAGTACAACTTCCTGTTTCAAATTTTTGCGAAATCGGACAAAAAATGCGGCTTTTACAGGCTTAATACCCAAAATTGCCAGATTTTTAAAGACTGTGGCGTGATTACAGCTGACGCACACAAACACCGATGGACGGACAGACACACAGACATGGTTATCCCCTTAGAATTTTTCGTCAATCAGAAATATTGGAAATGGATATTTCGATGTGTTGCCAACGGAATGACAAAATCAATAAACCCCCTATCCTATGGTGGTGGGTATAATAATAAATAATGCCTCTAACCAATCTCTGGCAACTCCATATGGAGATTGCCTAACCAGTTACACATCAAAAGAACTTCTCTGCCTCCTGCATTGCAATCAGAATTCGCCTCATTCGCAATGAGATGATGGAAACGCAAGGCATGGCAATAAATGTCAAACATGCCGGAAGTTGCTAAAGTCTGCTGTGCAGTCCCAACTGTTATGGGACACAATTCATTTCATGGCTGTAAATCATCTCCCACATAGGGACATAAAAACCATGAACTTGCACATTTTCTTTAGCCCATAGACAAAATGACCTCTGTCGAGGATTTCGGGGCAAGAAAGAAAAAAAAAAATAAATCAGGCCAAATTTCCGTTTTCTTAGGAAGCGAGCTGACACACACTCAAGTGTTTTATCCATTTTTCATTTTTCCCCCATGAAAGTCAGTTCTCCGCTCCTTGTTTGCCTTTGCATATAAAATTCCCATTGAAAAGGGGTTAAATTAGCCAAAACCGCCATTAGTTCCAAAACATTAAAACAAAAACACAAAAACAAACCTGCATTAAAGCACGCGAGCCAGATTCAAAATCTTCACCATCCACCAGAGAGTAGAAGCCTTTGACACGATGCCGACGGAACCAATTGGTGGCACGTTCTTGCAGATAGTTGCGATAACGTTGTGAACTGCTGCCGGAGCTACTGCCACGCAATACGTGACCGCACACCATCAGAGACAGATTCTTGGTGAGCATGTAGGCAAAGTCCACCAGCACTGGACGGGTGTTGGGCAAGCCACACAGCACCAGGATTTGGGGGCGATAATTTTTGACGTGTTCCTCGACATTGTTTAACTGTTGCACAGAGAGCAGGGCATTTTTATAAGTTTGGGCCTGAGTGGTTGAGCCCCAGTTAACGTCGGGCTTGCGATAAGCCACGATTAAGTACAAGGCCAATACCACGGCGAATGTGATCAAGGCAGTGGCCCAGGATATTAAGAACATGACAGCAACACAAAGTATGGCACCCACGAGACTCAGCCACATGTTGTAATACTGTAAGAAAGAGAGAAGAAAACGATGTAAAAACACTAGAATACAAATACAAATAACTGTATATAAAGGGTGATTTCTTAAGAGCTATAGGAAAGTTTAACAAAAAAAAACCCATAAAATTGAATCGATAGGTTAGGTTAGGTAAGAGTGGCAGGCCTTTACAGACTCGCTTAGACAATTTTAAGTCCATTGTGATACCACAGTGGCGACAGACCAAGGCTTCGGGCGGGAATCGAACCCACGACCCCTGCACTGGTTATCCATGCACGCTACCAACTCGGCTATCGGGGCACCCTTTTCTTGGATCGATAGTACGGTCCATATATAATGTTTGCAGATTCTTTCATGCAAATGTTGACCGTGAAGAAGTACGCTCCAATGATGCCACCAGCCCATAAACCTCACCAAACTGTGAGGGATGCTTTGGTAGCTCTTGCAATGATTCTGGCTGATCTTCACTCCAAAATCGACAATTCCGCTTATTTATGTAACCACTGTGCTAAAAATGAACCGCGTCGTAATATGGAAAAAGCGTGCGATGAACTTTCTTAACAGAGCACGCTTTTTGATAATAAAATTCAAAAATTTGCCAGCATTGTTTGTTTGTAAGACGATTCATAGGACCCACATATAGTTCAGATCGGACTATATTTAGGTATAGCTGCCGATAAACCGATCTCCCGATCAGGGGTCCGAAGACTATAAAAGCTTTATTTTTTGAAACAGTGAGTAGTTTAAAGCCACCCGCTATCCGACCCAAATATGGTTCAGATCGAACTATATTTAGATATAGCTGCCATATAAACCGATCTCCCGATTAAGGGTCTAAAGTCCATAAAAGCCTTATTATACCCTCCACGAGTAGTTACCCTGTTTGTAACTACTCGAAATATTCGTCTGAGACCCCATAAAGTATATATATTCTTGATCGTCCTGACATTTTATATCGATCTAGCCATGTCCGTCCGTCGGTCTGTCGAAATCACGCAAACACTCGAAGGAGTAAAGCTAGACGCTTGAAATTTTGCACAAATACTTCTTATTAGTGTAGGTCGGTTGGTATTGTAAATGGTCCATGTTTTGATATAGCTGCCATATAAACCGATCTTGGGTCTTGACTTCTTGAGCCTCTAGAGTGCGCAATTCTTATCCGATTTGAATGAATTTTGGTACGACGTGTTTTATTATGATATCCAACAACTGTGCCAAGTATGGTTCAAATCGGTTCATAACCTGATATAGCTGTCATATAAACCGATCTGGGATCTTGACTTCTTGAGCCTGTAGAGGTCGCAATTATTATCCGATTTGCCTGAAATTTTGTACGACGGATTCTCTCATGACCATCAATATACGTATTTATTATGGTCTGAATCGGTCTATAGCCCGTTACAGCTCCCATATAAATCGATCTCTCTATTTTACTTCTTGAGCCCCCAAAGGGCGCAATTCTTATTCGAATTGGCTGACATATTATACATATAATTTAATTGTGGTCCAAACCGGACCATATCTTGATATCGCTCTAATAGCAGAGCAAATCTTTTTTTATATCCTGTTTTGCCTAAGAAGAGATGCCGGGAAAAGAACTCGACAAATGCGATCCATAATGGAGGGTATATAAGATTCGGCCCGGCCGAACCTAGCACGCTTTTACTTGTTTTTTAACCGATTTCGCTGAAATTTGAAACAGTTTTGCAGTTTTAGGCCACCCGCTACCCGACCCAAATATGGTAAACATCGGACTGTATTTAGGTGTAACTACCATATAGACCGATCTCCAGATAAAGGGTCTAAAACCCATAAAAGCTTTATTAGCTCTTATGTTGAAATTCTTGTTTTTGTGAACAACCAAACATTTGGACTTACTTGGATTTAGCAACAAACCATTTGCAGTCGCCCAGTCATGAACGCGACGTAGCTCCGCGTTCAGTTTACTTAGGCAGTCGTCTACATTGTCCACAAAGCCGCTTTGAAAAATCTGCACGTCATTAACATACATCATAATCTGACCGTTTGCTAGTTGACGAGGCAAGTCGTTCCGCATATAGTGTAAAAAGAAGTGGACCTATAATCGAGCCTTGCGGAACCCCCTTAGGTACGAACAAGAGGTTGGATAATATATTCCCTGCTCATACAGACTGCCGTCTATCGCTCAGATACGACATAATCAGACTCGTTGCCGTTGAAGGGAAGTTAAAAAAATTCTGTAGTTTCATGTACGGTGTCGATAGCTTGTACGGTGTCGATAGCTTTGGAGTGATCCAAAAGAACCAGAATGCCAATTTTGTTCTCATCAATGTCATTTCTGATCGATTCAGCCACTTCAACCAATGCAGCAATGCAACTCATTAATCGAACGTAAGCCGGACTGTCTTTCTGACAACAGCGACTCTTGGTGAGGATATACCGACGTCTGTCCATGATGGATTTTCTCGAAAACCTTAGAGAGATGGCATAGAATTGATATCGGCCGATAATCAACGTTGGATTTGGGAATGGGGATAATCGTTGCATGCTTCCAAATAATAGGATACACACTGGAGCTCAAAATTGAATTTGATTAGGTTAGGTTGAAAAGAGGGTGCAGATATTAATCCGCCCCATGACACTATGGACATACATCTAAGCCAGTAATCGGCTTGTTGTTGAATTAAAGAGGTACGTAAAGTACGGTGGAAGTAACATTCGTACAAATCTCGTATCAACTCCGTCCAAGCCAATTGCATATGACTTAACACGGACAAAACTCTCATAAACTTCCTCATGGCTAACGCATTAAAACTCAAAAGGACTGCGGGCATCAAAAACGAAAGCCGGCCTATCATTATCACTGTAAAATTGCGTGTCCGTTTGTATATCGGATATGCTTACGAAGGTCCTGCCCATCATTATCACTGTAAAATTGGGTGTCCTTTTGTATATCGGGTATGCTTACGATTAGATTCCCATGGTATCGAGTGTTTGACTTGTCATGTATCACCTTCCACTTACTCTTCGAGACCACTGCGCAATCAAATCTTGAAGTATAATTTTAGGCGCATTAATAAAACCGTTAACTTTCCTACTGGCTTCACGGAATTCAGCTTTCAGCTCTGGAGACTTGAAACGTTTCCATATATGTACTGTAAGCCAAGTCCCTGTCACCGATAAGCACCTTGATTCTTGAATTGAACCATGGCTTTGTTGTGGCCGAAGCCCTTGTAATACGTATTGGAACTGTTGCATCATAGATATGCGTAAAATGTTAGTCGTCATGAAAGCCGTCTGCTGATTGAGACAGTTAAAAGTGTAAATATGTCATCCCAGTTCACCTGGTAGACCATACCAACTAAATGTTCATAATTCAAATTACCGTAGTCACGATAAGACATGTCCTCCTCTTCCTCCCGCAAATCAAAATCGTAAGCGAGATAAATCAGATCATGCTTAGAGAAACATGGAACAGAAATCTGATCATACAATTATATCTTCAAAGAATTATTGATAAAGAACAAATCTAAGAGTGTATTGACGGTTGAAGCGAAACGTATGGGGTTTGTATTAATGGTGACGAATAGGCCAAGTGTCAACATAGCATCAGTCAGAGTTATAGATTCAAGGATGTTTGAGTTAAAGTCCCCAGTGATTATAACATCAGTATAAGCCAGTGTTCGGGACTCCAGTACAACCTGAAGCCCATGTATGTCAATCGTATTATGCGGAAGATAGATTCAACCAACTAAAACTTTGAGTGCAAAAGTTATCCAATTTTCACCGGTTTGTGTCGAAAAGGAGTTTTCATATATACCCGAGGTGGTGGGTTTCCAAAGTTCGGCCCGGCCAAACTTAATGCCTTTTTACTTGGTTTTACCTGCTTTTACCGAATTTTGCTACATAATCTACACCTATGCTAATGTACACCTATGCCCTCCAATTTAAGTTCATTTCCCAAGATTTTTTACTGTTTTGGTTTTTTTTGTTCCATTGTCGAATCGTTGAAAAAGAAAACTAATTGCACATGAAGCTTCACAACAATTTTCGAATTTCTTGTTATATTTAATTTAACATGAAATATAACAACAATTAAAAATTTATTTAAAGTAAATATTTTACATGAGTATACGTAGAACTCAAAAATCAACTAACGAGAAAAGGGTGGCAGATGGAGAGATCGTACGCAGCCCTGAGCATATATTTGTATGAAAATAAATGAACCATGTGGTTTAACCCGCATCATCCTGAAACTTTTTGGCAAATTTTTATTTTAAAATGACTTATTTTTCGAACATAAACTAAACCAAAATTGAAAGAACCCAAACTTGTTTGAAAGATGCACTTCTCACCTGTCCAAAACATAAAATTTTAGTTCATAATGTCAAACAGTTGCAATTTAATAGCTAAAATACTATAAAAGCTACTGTGGCCATATGGCAACGCCAGGGCTATACGGGTTAATGTTTCGTTCACAGCATGAAAATTCATTGCACACCCCTTAATGTTCTGTGTGTGAAGATACCAGCAAAGGTTCGCAGTAGTCAGCTGCCACAAACCTCTAGTTCAGTAAGTAACGCTTAGTAGTCACATGACATCAGTACTTGGTTACGCAGTCAATATGTGGTACAGCATATCTTTCCTCAACTTACTGTAAGATATCAATGAGGGACTTGTAATAAGTTTTGCGCCCCTACAAAACCTAATGCAACATTGTTTCCGATTTGATTAGTTCCTGCTTAATCTACTAAATACTAAACACAAGTAAAACGAGTAGAGCAACATCTCAAGATTTTTATACTCTCGACCATAGGATGGGGGTATACTTATTTCGTCATTCTGTTTGTAACTTCTCGAAATATTCGTTTCAGACCCCATAATGTATACATTTGTTGCCCAAAAAGTAATTGCGGATTTTTTAAAAAAAAAGTAAATGCATTTTTAATAAAACTTAGAATGAACTTTAATCAAATATACTTTTTTTACACTTTTTTTCTAAAGCAGTAGAAAGAATGCAATTACAGAGTCACAAGCTGTAAAAAAATTTGTCAACGCCGACCATATGAAAAATCCAATCCAGTCCAAAAGCAATTACTTTTTGGGCAACCCAATATATTCTTGATCGTCCTGGCATTTTATGTCGATCAAGCCATGTCCGTCCATCTGTCTATCGAAAGCACGCTAAATTACGAAGGAACAAAGCTAGCCGCTTGAAATTTTGCACAAATACTTCTTATTGGTGTAGGTCCGTTGAGATTGTAAATGGGCCATATAGGTCAATAACCTGATACAGCTGCCATATAAACTGATCTGGGGTCTTGACTTCTTGAGCCTCTAGAGGGCGCAATTCTTATCCGATTTGAATGAATTTTTGCACGACGTGTTCCGTTACGATATCCAACAATTGTGCCAAGTATGGTTCAAATCGGTCCATAACCTGATATAGCTGCTATATGAACCGATCTTGGGTCTTGACTTCTTGAGCCTCTGGAGGGCGCAATTCTCATCCGATTTGACTGAAATCTTGCACGTGGTGTTTTGGTATCACTTCCAACAACTGCGCTAAGTACAGTTTAAATCGGTCCATGTTTTGATACAGCTGCCATATAAACCGATCTTGGGTCTTGACTGCTTAAACCTCTAGAGGGCGCAACTATTATCCGATTGGAATGAAATTTTACACGACATGTTTTGTTATGTTATCCAACAATTGTCCCAAGTATGGCTCAAATAGGTCCATAACCTGATATAGCTGCCATATAAACCGATCTTGGGTCTTGAATTCTTGAGCCTCTAGAGGGCGTAATTATTATCCGATTTGAATGAATTTTTGCACGAAGTATTTTGTTATGATATTCAACAAACTGTGCCAAGTATGGTTAAAATCGGTTGATAACCTGATATAGCTGCCATATAAACCAATCTGGGATCTTGACTTCTTGAGCCTCTAGAGGGCGCAATTCCTATTCGATATGGCTGAAAATTTGCATGACGTATTTTATTCTTACTTCCAACAACTGTGTCAAATAACGTTCAAATCGGTTCATAACCTGATATAGCTGCCATATAAACCGATCTGGGATCTTGACTTCTTGAGCCTCTAGGGGGCGTAATTATTATCCGATTTGGCTGAAATTTTGCACGTCGTGTTTTGTCATGACTTTAAACAACTATTCCAAGTATTGTTCAAATCGGTTGATAACCTGATATAGCTGCCATATAAACCAATCTGGGATCTTGACTTCTTGAGCCTCTAGGGGGCGTAATTATTATCCGATTTGAATGAAATTTTGCACGTCGTGTTTTGTCATGACTTTAAACAACTATTTCAAGCAGGGTTCAAATCGGTTCATAACCTGATATACCTGTCATATAAACCGATCTTGGGTCTTGATTTCTTGAGCCTCTAGAAGGCGTAATGATTATCCGATTTGAATGAAATTTTGCAAGACGTGTTTTGTTATAATATCCAACAACTGTGCTCAGTATGTATGGCTCAAATCGGTTCATAACCTGATATAGCTGTCATATAAACAGATCTGGGGGCTGGACTTCTTGAGCTTCTAAAGGGCGCAATTCCTATTCGATATGGCAGAAATTTTGCATGACGTATTTTATTCTTACTTCCAACAACTGTGTCAAATAAGGTTCAAATCGTTTCATAACCTGATATAGTTGCCATATAAACCGATCTGGGATCTTGACTTCTTGAGCCTCTAGAGGGCGCAATTATTATCCGATTTAGCTGAAATTTTGTACAACGGCTTCTCTCATGACCTTTAACATACGTGTCGAATATGGCATGAATCGGTTTATAGCCTACTACAGCTCCTTTATAAACTGATCTCCCTATTTTACTTCTTCAGCCTCTAAAGTGCGCAATTCTTACTAGATTTGGCTGAAATTTTACACAAGACTCCTACTATGGTCACTAATATTCCGTTCAATTATGGTACGAAAAGAACCATAACTTGATATTGTTCCAATAACATAGCAATTCCTTTCTTTGATCTTTCGTTTGCCTAAAAAGAGATAGCGTGGCAAGAGCTCGACAAATGCGATCCATGCTGGAAGGTATATAAGATTTGGCCCGGCCGAACTTTGCATGCTTTTACTTGTTGGCACTTACATCTTTTTCGGTGACCTTGTGACACCCACCACCGAAGGATGGGGGTATATTCATTTTGTCATTCCATTTGCAACACATCGAAATATCCATTTCCGACCGTATAAGGTATATATATTTTCTGGATCAGCGTAAAAATCCAAGACGATCTAGCCATGTAAGTCCGTCTGGCTGTTGAAATCACGCTACAGTCTTTAAAAATAGAGATATTTAACTGAAACATTCGAAGATGGGCTATATCCGACTATATCTTGATATAGCCCCCATATAGACCGATCCGCCGATTTAGGGTCTTAGGCCCATAAAAGCCACATTTATTGTCCGATTTTGCCAAAATTTTGGACAGTTAGTTGTGTTAGGCCCTACGACATCCTTCTTCAAATTGGCCTAGACGGATCAAGATTTGCATATAGCTGCCATATAGACCGATCTCTCGATTTAAGGTTTTGGGCCCATAAGTGCTTATTGACATTTGTCTCAAATCTTTGGATGTCAAAGTGCAAAGTGGGTGGAAAAAACATTAGTCGGAAGTCGATTTCACATACGAACGATTCGGGCGAAATAAGAATTCTCTCTATAATGCATTGTGCGGTCCGCTGGGCAATCAATTACAAACGGGTGTGAGTTCCTGGAATGTCTAGTGGCCCTGACATACATCCTTACATCGGGAATAAGAAGACGAATATCAGACGAACACACACCATGAAAGTACCGATAGAACAGCGCCAAACAACACACATTGCGACGATGATGAAGGCAGGCAATAGAGTTGGATACCCCACTGTCCCGAATCAACACCATCGCTCTCCTCTGTACACGGTCCAGTAGCTCCAGGGATGATTTTGAAGCTCCAGCCCATACATGTGAGTTGTACTCCATTTTTGGCCTTACAAAAATGGTGTAGATGTTATGGAGATCAGACGGAGTGAAGTAATTCTTACACCGCTTAAGGAAGCTTGAATGCTTTTTTCGACACCTCGAATACTTGTTTAGCCCAACCAACATCACTTTGTATTTTCATGCCCAGAACATCAAGAGCTTCTGATTGCTCAACATCTACACCGTTGATAGACAAAGATGGTCGTAATGGGTCAGCGAATCGTTTGTGTGACAGCAAGCAGTACTGAGTCTTCGGTGCATTAAAATCTACTCGAATCATTCGACCCCACTCAGAAATGGCCAGAAAATCCTGGCAAAGTGTATCGTCCATAACCCGCCTCTTGTCCTCAATCTCTCGAAGACTCGGCCTATGGTCGAATGAGTACGAATGACAGAGATTAGTGTCATCCGCACTCATTTGCGAGATCGGATACGATGTCTGACCCAACAGATCGTTGATGAAAATTAGAAAAAGAGAAGAAGAAAGAACAAAACAGAGCCCTGGGGTACACCTGCGGTCAATTTGTGCTCTTGGGATGAGAACCCATCTATAACGTCTCGAATAGTGCAATCTCTGAGAAAGCCCGAAATAAATCGAACGAAGCCATTACCGACCCAAATCGGTCCAGATTTGGATATAGCTGCCATATAGACCGATATCTCGATTTAAAGTCTTGGCCCCATAAAAGGCGCATTTATAATCCGATTTCACTGAAATTCGACACAGTCACCCTTTTGCCATTAAGAACTAGTCTCATTTCTTAGCGGGCATACATATGCATTCTCTTTGGAAATAGTAAACGTGGGCATTTTCATAGTTTATACCAACACTCAAATTTTGCTTTCCATTCCAGTGAAAATGCTTCAGTTCCTCACAGGTATGAAGCTATGGTTGCCCAAAAAGTAATTGCGGATTTTTTAAAAGAAAGTAAACGCGTTTTTAATAAAATTCAGAATGAACTTTAATCAAATATACTTTTTTTCTAAAGCAAGCTAAAAGTAGCAGCCCAATTACTTTTTGGGCAACCCAATATATAAGGTAGGGTCGGAAATGGATATTTCGATGTGTTGCAAAAGGAATGACAAAATGAATATACCCCCATCTTTCGGTGGTGGAAAGAAAAAGCGGAGTTTCGCCGAAGCACTATCCAGCAAAAAATCGAACCACAAATGAAGATTTAACAGCCCGCTCAAGTTTTCGAAATGCCGAAGTGATCTAGTAAGGAACCTGTCAAGAGGCGCCCGCACCACCTAGTGCCTTGAAATTTTCAAAATTTGTTGAACAAAAAATAAATCCTTAAGGGAATGTTCATGTCCAAATTTGCATTACTTAGGAAATCTATGCAAATGCAAATTTTCTCATGAATATTGAATGCACATTTTGCCCACGAACATTCCACTAAGAACAGGGGCAAACATCGCACAAATCAATGAGTGCAGCCCGATTGAAGTTTAGGCTCAATGATAAGGGACCTCCTTTTTATAGCCGAGTCCGAACGTCGTGGCGCATAGCGACAACTATTTGGAGAGAAGTTTTTACATGACACCGAACCTCACAAATGCTGCCAGCATTAGGAGGGGAAAACCACCGCTGACATTTTTTTCTCAAGGTCTCGCAAGGATTCAAACCTAGGCTTTCAGCATCATAGGCGGACATGCGAACCTCTGCGCTACAGTGGCCCCCAAATTTTCAATAATAACAACTCAAATTTTCTGGAGCAATTCCTCAAGTTCATAGAAAAATGTTTTCTTCTCATTTGTACAACAAAATTGATATGTAGCTAGGATTTCAGATTTTTTTTTTCTTTAAGCATTTCTGATTGAAAAGTTCACAAATTTTTTTTAAAAAAAGTTAAATTTACTTACTTTGAATGTTGGACGCCAGCCCACTGGCTTGGCCAAACTGGCATGGAATGTACTGAAGTTGATCAACATATAGGCAGCCAAGAAGAAATTCGATATCAATGGGGCTATGAGATTCAGCTCTCCAATTAAAATGAAACTAAAGCAGGATGAAATTAAAAAAAAACATTTAGAACTTTAAGTAAGAAAAGAAAGTGAAAACAAGGATTTAATTCGGCCATGCCGAACTTTGTATACCCACCACCCTAGACATAAACCAAAGTGAGTAAAGATGTCGAAAATTAGGCCTTAATGCGCCCATGAGCTTAACTAGGGGGAAAATCTATGGTTGCCCAAAAAGTAATTGCGGATTTTTTAAAAGAAAGTAAATGCATTTTTAATAAAACTTTGAATGAACTTGAATCAAATATACTTTTTTTACACTATTTTTCTAAAGCAAGCTAAAAGTAACAGCTGATAACTGACAGAAGAAAGAATGCAATTACAGAGTCACAAGCTGTGGAAAAATTTGTCAACGCCGACTATATGAAAAATCCGCAATTACTTTTTGGGCAACCCAATATATGGTAGCTATTTCCAAATCGAATTTCGGTGGGTTTAATACAACCCACTACTTAAAATTTCTTCGAATTTGGGTGCATTTTTTTCGACAAATATGTCGTTATTGGTACTTCACCCTATACATCCAGATTTCAAAATAATTTCGGTTAAATCGAAGGACAAAAGCTGGCTTAACCAGGCGTGCAGAGGAAAGAGGAGGCATTTCCGAAATTGGAGTTCAAATAAAAATGCCAGCAATGAATTGCTGCTCAAACAGACAAGAACTTCGTGTGCCAGAGTACTTAGACGCGAAAAGTTTCTGCACGAACAGCGTCTTCGTGCCAAAGTTCCCGACTCTCATTAAAGACGAGCAGATATTCACTGACCCTTGTGATAAGACTAACCTGCTGGCTGACATGTTTGCGGGAAATTCTTCCCTGCCGCAAAGCGATCAACCACTCTCCGTTATTGAAAACGTATCTAGTTCCATGCCTCAAATATATTTTCAAACACGTGCAGTAAAAAGGGTTCTTGCAGATCTCGGAGTAGATAACTCCCCGGGCCCGGATGGCATATCGTCACTTGTTTTTTGCAAATGTTCTTCGACTCTCGCTCGTACGAGTGTTTTCCCGGAAGACTGCAAACGTGCAACCTAACCCAAATCGGTCCATGTTTTGATATAGCTGCCATATAAACCGATCTAGGGTCTTGACTTCTTGAGCCTCTAGAGGGCGCCATTCTCATCCGATGTGACTGAAATTTTGCATGAGGTGTTTTGTTATGACTTTCAATAACTGTGCTAAGTATGGTTCAAATCGGCCCATGTTTTGATGTAGCTGCCATATAAACCGATCTAGGGTCTTGACTTCTTGAGCCTCTAGAGGGCGCCATTCTCATCCGATGTGACTGAAATTTTGCATGAGGTGTTACGCTATGACTTCCAATAACTGTACTAAGTATGGTTCAAATCGGCCCATGTTTTGATATAGCTGCCATATAAACCGATCTTGGGTCTTGACTTCTTGAGCCTTTAGAGAGCGCCATTCTCATCCGATGTGGCTGAAATTTTGCACATAGTGTTTTGGTCACTTCCAAAAAATGTGCTAAGTATTATTCAAATCGGTTTATAATATGATATAGCTGCTATATAAACCTATCTGGGATCTTGATTTCTTGAGCCTCTAGAGGGCGCAATTCTCGTCCGAATTTACTGAAATTTTGCACGTGGTGTTTTGGTATTACTTCCAACCAACTGTGTTAAGTATGATTCAAATCGGTTCATAACCTGGTATACCTGTCATATAAACCGATCTGGGATCTTGACTTCTTGAGCCAATAGAGGGCGCAATTCACATCCGATTTGGCTGAAATTTTGCATGAGGTGGTTTGTTATGACTTTCAATAACAGTGCTAAGTATGGCGCAAATCGGTTAATAACCTGGTATAGCTGTCATATAAACCGATTTTGGGTCTTGACTTCTTGAGCTTCTAGAGGGCGCCATTCTCATCCGATGTGGCTAAAATTTGGCATGAGGTGTTTTGCTATGACTTCCCATAACTGTGCTAAGTATGATTTTAATCGGTTTATAATCTGGTATAGCTGCCATATGAACCGATCGCGGGTCTTGACTTCTTGAGCCTCTAGAGGGCGCAATTCTCGTCCGAATTTACTGAAATTTTGCATGTGGTGTTTTGGTATTATTTCCAACAACTGCGTTAAGTATGATTCAAATCAGTTCATAACCTGATATAGCTGCTATATAAACCGATCTGGGAACTTGACTTTTGGAGTCTCTAGAGGGCGCCATTCTTGGTATCACTTCCAACAACTGCGTTAAGTATGATTCAAATCGGTTTATAATCTGGTATATATGCCATATAAACCGATCTTGGGCCTTGACTTCTTGATCCACTAGAGGGCGCAATTCTCATCCATTTTGCCTGAAATTTTGCACGTGGTGTTTTGGTGTCACTTCCAACTACTGTGTTAAGTATGGCGCAAATCAGTTCATTATCTGGTATAGCTGCCATATAAACCGATCTGGGATCTTGACTTCTTGAGCCACTAGAGGGCGCCATTTTTCTCCGATTTGGAAGGGATTTTGTACAACGATTTCTCTCATGACCTTCAACATCCGTGTCTAATATGGTCTGAATCGATCTATAGCTTAATACAGCTCCCATAAAAAACCGATCTCCCTATTTTGTTTCCTGAGCCCCTACGATTCTTATACAAATGAGCTGAAATATGACACAATGACTTCTTCGATGTTCAGCATTCATTTATGGTCCGAATCGGACTATAACTTGATAAAGCTCTAATAGCATAACAGTTCTTATTCAATATTCTTTGTTTGCCTGAAAAGAGATACTGTGCATTGAACTCGACAAATGCGGTCCTTGGTGGAGGGTACATAAAATTCGGCCCGGCCGAATCTTCTTTGATATTTTCTTTGACGATCTACTGGGACTGTCTTCGAATCCGGTCTATTCGGATTCGGCCCGGCCGAATCTCCTTTTGTTATTTTCTTTGACGATGTACTGGGTCTGACTTCGAATCCAATCTACTCGTTCGCAGATGACAGCAACCTCTGTCATTCATTTTCATTCGACCATAGGCCGAGTCTTCGAGAGATTGAAGGCACGAGACGGATTATGGACGTAACCCTCTGTCAGGATTTGCTGGCCATTTCTAAGTGGGGTCGAATGGGCAGGGTAGATTTTAATGTACGCTTAACGCAGTGCTGTTCGTTGTCTCTCAAACGATTCACTGACACTTTACAATCGTCAAAGTCTATCGACGGTTAGATATCAAGCAGTCAGAGGCTCTTGATGTTCTGGGCATGAAGATTCAATGTGATGCCCGTTGGTCAAAACACGAAGTGTGGAAAGAAGTTTGGGCTTTCTTAGGCGGTGTAAGAAATATTTCACTCGCGCTGATCTTCTTAATATCTACACTACGTACATCAGGCCGAAGTTGGAGTATAACTCGCATATATGGGCCGGAGCTCCAAAATCATCCTTGGAGCTGCTTGACTGTGTTCAGAGGCGGGCGTTGATGGTAGGGTATCCAACTCTATTGTTTCCCTTGAACATCGTCGAAATGTGGATTGTGTGGCGCTCTTCTATCGATTCTTTCACGGTGTGTGTTCTTCGCAAAATCAGTCTTCTGATTCCTGACTTGAGGTTGTTTGTCAGAAATACAAAATTTTCTAGAAGACGCACCAGTTTGTTATCGATTGGCCAGCTGATTGGACCATGCACTACCGAGAGAATTATTCCTGCACAAGGAGGGTTCCTATGTGGAATCGACTTCCGGCGCATGTTTTTTCCGCTACTTACGACGTCCAGAAATTCAAAGCAAATGCCAATAAACACCACTCCCTCTTTCCCCCTCCTATCCCTAACCCCTATCCTCTACAACCCAATGCACTGCATATAGAGGGGACATCCCCTGCGTGTTGGCTGATTGAAGAAAAAAAATGGACAAAATACAAATGGGTGCAAAATTTCTCCTCAATTTTTTAAGGTTCCAGTTTGATTACAACGGACCGACACTCGGACATCATTAGAAGATCTTAGAATTTTGCGACGCTCTATAACATATAAACCTTGTACAGTTGGAAATGGAAATTTCGAGGTATTTGAAATGAATGTGCCCCCTTTACTATGGTGGTGGGTATAAAAACGCCTCAATTTTACATTCTTGTGGAAGGCAAGTGAAAAGTTTAACCATTTTTTACACAGCTAAACCTAAAAAAAGTTTACTTACGCCACCGCAATAATAAATGTTAGGACATAGCCTCGAACGGGTTCATTATTTTTGCCAAAGCCTTTAGCAAACCAAACAATTTTGGGATAAAGTTCGTCCTTGCACAAAGCCTGAAACAAAATCAAATAATTATGAGCTTCTCAAATAATGTACAACAACTTTTTGTGTTTGATTGGAGAAGGTAACCAACAAAAGCAACAACAATTTTTTTTTTTTTTTTCATTTTGAATCCTCTTTAAAGTTGCAAAAGTCAAAGGGGGAAACAATTCACACTTTGAACATCAAAAAATTTGCAAAAAATTACCTGGAAAACTTTTGGTGCCGACACCAAACTGGCCAAAGCGGATGAAAGTGTGGCAGCAAAACAGCCTGCGTATATAAGGGGACCAAAGCCAGAGACCAATTCAATTACCTGAAAGGAATTGGACAAACCGAATCTACATTCAGCTGAAAAAAAGGAAGAAACATAAAAAATTTTAAAATCAAAGTAAAATTGCATAAAATGACATTGGAGGGCTGGAAGCCTTACTACTAGTCAGCTAGGCAGCTAGTTTATTTGATTAAAACCCTACAAGGCAATCACCACTTGCTTAGTAATATATCCTCAATCATAGGACAGTAGATAAAACTCTGAGAATTTTGACTACCAACTACGGGAGAGCCTTGCCAAGTCCTCCGCACGTAGCACAGTGAGAGAAAAATCAAAAAAAAACCTAGTAAAAAAAATATAAAAAATAAGCCAGCAAATATGTTCGGTTTGGGGTATGGGCCCTAAAAACTATGAATATCGAGCTCCACTGTCTTGAAGACCAAAAATGTCTTGGTGAGCAAATACATCCTATTTGGGGGTTGTTATGGTGGTGGGACGTCCCCTAGACAGTTGGTCCCGAATAGCTTTCATTTGAGCCCCATTATTCCATAGTCTGCAAACATGACCGGTTTGGGGGATGTTTTGGGGGTTGAAGCAACCACTCATGGACTTGTCTTTGAAAATATATATCGGATTCCTGTTATACTCTAAAAAACATCTTATTTGAGCCCCATATTGCAATGGTCAACAAATACTTACTATTTGGATGGTAATATGGGGGTGGGTTGGCCCCATAGACACTTTTCCCGAATATTGATATCAGATTCGTGCTTTACTTACAAAGACCTTCCAGTTAAGCCCCATATTGCTATGGTCGTAAATTTGTCCTCTTTGTGGGATGTTCTCGGGGATGGGTGGCCCCCATTCTACACTCAAATACCTTTTATTTAAGCCCCATATTGCCATGGTCAGTATATTAGCCATGTTGGAGGGATCTTCTGGGGAAGGGGTGGACCTCCAGAAACTTGGTCCCACTTTTGGATGTCAAATTCGTTTTCTACTCGCAAATACCTTTCATTTGAGTCCTATATTGCCATGGTCGGTAAATATGTCCGATTTAGGGGTGTTTTGGGGTATGGTCCGACAATGGGATATCACATACGTATTCTAATCGTAAATACCTTTCATTTGAGGCCCATATTATCATGATTAGTTTTATGGTTCCAAAACCTCAAATCAAAAGATCGGTCTTTATGGCAGCTATGTCCATCGGACAATAAATGCGCCGTTCATGGGCCCAAAACCTTCAATCGAGAGATCGGTCCATATGGCAGCTATATGCAAATCTTGATCGATCTGGGACAAATTGCAGAAATATGTCGAGGGGCTTAACTTAACCCACTGCCCTAATTTTCGGCGATATCGGACAATAGATGTGCCTTTTATGGGCCCAAGACTTTTAGTCGAGAAATCGGTCTATATGGCAGCTATATTTAAATCTGGACCGATTTGGGCCAAGTTGCACAAAAATGTCGAAGAGCCTAACGTAACTCACTGTCCCAAATATCGTCGTCATCGGACAATAAATGCGCCTTTTATGGGCCCAAAGCCTTAAATCGAGAGATCGGTCTATATGGCAGCTATATCCAAATCTGAACCGATCTGGACCAAATTGCATAAATATGTTGAGTGGACTAACACAACTCACTGTCCCAAATTTCGGCGACATCGGGCAATAAATGTGCCTTTTATGGGTCCAAAACCTTAAATCAATCTATATGGCAGCTATATGCAAAACTTGATCGATCTATCTAAATTGCGACTTGATCTAAAGTGCAGAAATATGACGAGGGGCTTATCTTAACCCACTGTGCCAATTTTCGGCGACATCGGACAATAGATGCGCCTTTTATGGGCCCAAAGCCTTAAAACGAGAGATCGGTCTATATGGCAGCTATATCCAAATCTGGACCGATCTGGGCCAAATTGAAGAAATATGTCGAAGGGCCCAACACAACTCACTGTCCCAAAATTTCGGCGACATCGGACAATAAATGCGCCTTTTATGGGCTCATTTACCTTAAATCGAGAGATCGGTCTATATGAGAGCTATAACCAAATCTGGACAGATCAGTGCCATATTGCAGAAGTATGTCGAAGGGCATAACAAATCTCCTGTCCCAAATTTCAGCAAAATTGGATAATAAATATGGTTTTTATGGGCCTAAGACCCTAAATCGGCGGATCGGTTAATATGGCAGCTATATCCAAATCTGGACCAATCTGGGCCAAATTGAAGAACAATGTCGAAGGGCCTAACACAACCCACTTTCCCAAATTTCAGCAAAATCGGATAATAAAAATGGATTTATGGCCCTAAGACCCTAAATCGGCGGATAGTCCGATATAGTCCATCTGCTTATGGACGAAAAAAGAATATGTGCAAAGTTTCAGCTCAATATCTCTATTTTTAAAGACTGTAGCGTGATTTCAAGAGACAGACGGACGGACATGCCTAGATCGTCTTAGATTTTTACGCTGATCCAGAATATATATACTTGATAGGATCGGAAATGGATATTTCGATGTGTTGTAAATGGAATGACAAAATTAATATACCCCCATCCTTCGGTGGTGGGTATAAAAAGTATATATATATATATATTCCTGATCGTCATGACTGTGTATTTTGTTATGACTTTCAACAACTGTGTTAGGAATAGTTCAAATCTGTCCATAATCCGACACAGCTGCCATATAAACCGATCAGGGGTCTTGACTTCTTGAGCCTCTAGAGGGCGCAATTCCTATCCGATTTGGCTCAAATTTTGCATGACGTGTTTTGTTATGACATCCAACAAGTGTGCTGAGTATGGTTCATATCGGTCTATAACCTGGTATAGCGGTCATATGAACCGATCTGGGGTCTTGACTTCTTGAGCCTCTACCGGGAGCAATTCCTATCCGATTTGGCTGATATTTTGCATGACATGTTTTTTATGACTTTCAACAACTCTATTAAGAATGGTTCAAATCGGACCATAATCTGATATAGCTACCATATAAACCGATCTGGGGTCTTGAATTCTTGAGCCTCCAGAGGGCGCAATTCCTATCCGATTTGACTGAAATTTTGCATGACGTGTTTTGTTATGACTTTCAACAACTGTGTTATAAATAGTTCAAATCGGTCCATAATCTGATACAGCTGCCATATAAACCGATCTGGGGTCTTGACTTTTTGAGCCTCTAGAGGGCGCAATTCCTATCCGATTTGGCTGAAATTTTGCATAATGTGCTTTGTTATGACTTTCAACAAATGCGACACATATGGTTCATATCGGTCCATAATCTGATATAGCTGCCATTAAACCGATCTTGAATCAGGACTTTAGGGTCAGTTAAGATTGTAAATGGGCTATATAGGTCCACGTTTTGGTATAGCTGCCATATAAACCGATCTGGGATCTTGACTTCTTGAGCCGCTAGGGGACACAATTCATATCCGATTTGGCTGAAATTTTGCATGACGTGTTTTGTTATGACATCCAACAACTGTGCTGAGTGTGGTTCATATCGGTCCATAATCTGATATAGCTGCCATATAAACCGATCTTGAATCAGGACTTTTTGAGCCACTAGAGGGCGCAATTATTATCCGATTTAGCTGAAATGCATGAGGTGTTTTGTAATAGAATAGTTCAAATCGGTCCATAACCTGATATATCTGCTATATAAGCCGATATGGGGTCTTGACTTCTAGAGCCTCTAGAGGGCGCAATTCCTATCCGATGTGGCTGAAATTTAGCATGACGTATTTTATTCTTACTTTCAACAACTGTGTCAAATAAGGTTCAAGTCGGTTCATAGCCCGATATAGCTGCCATATAAACCGATCTGGGAACTTGACTTCTTGAGCATCTACAGATCGGAATTATTATCCGATTTGGCTGAAAGGTTGTACAACGGCTTCTCTTATGACCTATAACATACGTGTCGAAAATGGCATGAATCGGTTTATAGCCTAATACAGCTCCCCTATAAGCCGATCTCCCTATTTTACTTCTTCAGCCCCTAAAGTGCGCAATTCTTACCAGATTTGGCTGAAATTTTACACAATGACTTCTACTATGGTCTCCAATATTCAATTCAATTATGGTCCGAAATGAACCATAACTAGATATTGTTCCAATAACATAGCAATTCTTTTCTTATATCCTTTTTTTTCGCCTAAAAAGAGCTACCGTGGCAAGAGCTCGACAAATGCGATCCATGGGGGAGGGTATATAAGATACGGCCCGGTCGAATTTAGCACGGTTTTACTTCTTTTTTTTACCAAAATATTGCATACAAATCAATGGCTACCGAAGGGCAGAGGATAGCATTTCCGCCTATGACGACATAGGCCTGGGTTCGAATCCTGGCAAGAACAACCGAAAATGTGGTTATCCCCTCCTTATGCCCTAAAAACGCACAAAGCTCAGCCTTGACGAAGTTTGGGTGTCGCCACCTCTTTCAGACTCGTCTATCAAAAGCAACTCCCTTATGATTGAGCTGAAACTTGAATCGAACAGCACTCATTGATAAGTGAGAGGTTTTGTTGGCCCTTTTCCTTAATGGAATCTTTATGTGTAAATTTGCATTTGCAGTTCGTTAAGATTTAAGCCTTGCAACTTTATTCTAATCTTGAGCCATAATCATTTGAGGGTCCATTCCTCTTAAATGCAAACCACAAATATTCCTATGGCAATCTACCCTACCCTACCTATGGAATCGTATATAGAAAGCAAAATCATAAGCACTGGTAAAGAACAGCTACTGTTGTAGAACACTAATCATGAAACTAGCTTTCTGACCACAAAACTTGGCAAAAACAAAAAAAAAAAAAACTTTTTATAATGATCCCTCTTACCTCTTACTTGAAACTTTTCATTATCCTACCTACAAACACCCCATTTAGCTTAAAATTAGTAGATTTAATTATCTTTAAACATTAGCGATTACTTACTCTCTGGCATGCAGTCCAAAAAGGCGAATGAACCATTAATCATGTCGGTAACATTGCCGGTGGCGTCACGTGCCATGGTGCCTCCTGCCATTACGACCATAATCAGGTAGGTCACTGTTGTTATTAATATGGCCAATAGAGTGCCTTTGGGAATGGATTTTTGCGGATCCTTAAGAAGGAAGTACTTTAAATTAATAACACAGTCTTCGTTAATAACAATGATGACATTCACTTTACCTTCAAATCACCTGAGATGTTGGCTCCCGCCAAAATACCCGTGGCTGCTGGGAAGAATATGGCAAACACCGAAAAGAAATCATGTTTCACCTCGTTCTCGGTGCGGTAGTCAGGCCAAAAGTTTTGTTCAAACAAAGTCACTGGAAAGGCAAACATCATTACACGAATTATGCAAACTGCAGGAACCCAGGGCTTGCGAACCACTCACTGTTATAGCCTAGGAATCCCTTGGCACGTTCCTCTTCACTTTTGGGTCCTATGAAGCTGCCAATCATGAAATCTGCAATGGCCACCAACAATATGACCAGCAGGCCAATTTGTGCCTAAAATTCACCAAATCACCCAGCAAGGATAAACATTAATTAAGACGGCCCTTGTGGTTCCTAAACGCTTTGTTTGCGCCTGTACTTACCTTGGCCTCCCACTCCATGCCAACGACGACTATAATCAGCAATATCAATATGGTAACACTGCCAATAATGCGAATATCGTTTTTGCCTGCATCCACAATGCTGAGACCCATGGAAGCCAACAAATCCAGCATGGATTCACAGAAGCCCACCACATACATGGCACAAGCCACAGCATTGGCCAAGGAAAATATCAAACCAATGGAGCCACCAAATTCCGGACCCAATGAACGTGATATCATATAATAGGTGCCACCTAAAGAGAGGAAATGATGGAAAAAACAAAAAACGAAACAAATTATCAGCAGAAAACCTTTAAGGGAAAAGTTTCATACGACAAAACTCAATGGATATCTAGGACCCACACAGGCAGATATACCACATACAGGGTGGCTGATGAATATTGCTACAATGATGAATATTGCTACATTTTTTTTTCGGTGTATGGAATACATTTTTCTTTTATTCATGTTAAATTAAATTATTAAATTATTATTAATTAAATTAATTAATTAATTAATTAAATTAATTATTAAATTATTATTATTAAATAGAAAAAAAGTTATTACATTTTTTTTTGGTAGCGGCTTTCATCAGCCACCCTGTATGTAACCATGTGAAGTTTAGTTAGTTATGCCCCCTACCAATGAGATGACATTGCCTGAGTTATCCACATATATCAAGGTTGATTTTTATGCCCACCATCGCAGGATGGCGGTATATTCATTTTGTCATTCCGTTTGAAACACATCAAAATATCCATTTCCGACCCTATAAAGTACATATCTTCTTGATCAGCGTAAAAATCTAAGACGATCTAGACATGTCCGTTCGTCTGTCAATCCGTCTTTTGAAACCACGTCTCTACAAATAGAGATATTGAGCTGAAACTATGCACAGATTCGTTTTTTAGTCCATAAGCAGGTTAACTTCGAAGATGGGCTATATCGGACTATATCTTCATATAGCCCACCCATATAGACCGATCCGCCGATTTAGGGTATTAGACCGATAAAAGCCACACTTAATATCAGATTTTGCTGAAATTTGGGACAGTGGGTTGTGTTAGGTCCTTTGACATCCTTCGTCAATTTGGCCCAGATCGGTCCAGATTTGGATATAGCTGCCATATAGACCGATTTCTCGATTTAAGGTTTTGGGCCCATAAGAGAGGCATTTATTGTCCGATGTCGCTGAAATTTAGGACAGTGAGTTAAATTAAGCCCCTTGATATACTTCTGCAATATGGCACAGATCGGTTCAGATTTGGATATAGCTGCCATATAGACCGATCCTCCGATTTAGGTCTTAGGTCCATAAAAGCCACTATATATCAGATTTTGCTGAAATTTAGGACAGTGAGTTAAATTAAGCCCCTTGATATACTTCTGCAATATGGCACAGATCGGTTTAGATTTGGATATAGCTGCCATATAGACCGATCCTCCGATTTAGGTCTTAGGTCCACAAAAGCCACTATATATCAGATTTTGCTGAAATTTGGGACCGTGGGTTGTGTTAGGTCCTTTGACATCCTTCGTCAATTTGGCCCAGATCGGTCCAGATTTGGATGTAGCTGCCATATAGACCGATCTCTCGATATAAGGTTTTGGGGCCATAAAAGGCGCATTTATTGTACGATGTCGCTGAAATTTAGGAAAGTGAGGTAAGTAAAGTCCCTTGATATACTTCTGTAATATGGCACAGATCGGCTTTGATTTGGATATAGCTGCCATATAGACCGATCTCTCGGTTTTAGGTTTTGGGGCCATAAAAGGCGCAATTCTTGCCCGATGTCGCTGAAATCTGAGACAGTGAGTTAAGTTAGGCTCTTCGATGTCCTTCTTCAATTTGGCCCAGATCGGTTCAGATTTGAATATAGCTGCCATATAGACCGATCCTCCGATTTAGGGTCTTAGGCCCATAAAAGCCACATTTATTATCAGATTTTGCTAAAATTTAAGACAGTGAGTTGCTTTAGGCCCTTCGACATCCTTTTCCAGTTTGGCTCAGATCGGTTCAGATTTGGATATAGCTGCCATATAGACCGATTTCTCGATTTAAGGCTTTGGGCCCATAAAAGGCGCATTTATTGTCCAATGTCGGCGAAAATTAGGACGTCGAGTTAAGTTAAACCCCTCGATATTCTTCTGCAATATGGCACAGATCGGTTCAGATTTGGATATAGCTGGGATTTAGACCGATTTCTCGGTTTTAGGTTTTCAGGCCATAAAAGGCACAATTAGTATCAGGTTTTGCTGAAAATTGAGACAGTGAGCTGTGTTAGGCCCTTTGACATCCTTCGTCAATTTGGCCCAGATCGGTTTAAATTTGAATATAGCTGCTATATAGCCCGATCTCTCGATTTAAGGTTTTGGGCCTATAAAAGGCAAATTTTTTGGCCGATTGCGCCCAAATTTGGGACAATGAGTTATGTTAAGCCCCTGGATATATTTCTACAATATGGTACAGATCGGCCCAGATTTGGATATAGCTGCCATATAGACCGATCTCTCGGTTTTAGGTTTTTGGGGCCATAAAAGGCGCATTTCTTACCCGATGTCGCTGAAATCTGAGACAGTGAGTCTAGTTAGGCTCTTCGATGTCCTTCTTCAATTTGGCCCAGATCGGTTCAGATTTGAATATAGCTGCCATTCAGACCGATCCTCCGATTTAGGGTCTTAGGCCCATAAAAGCCACATTTATTATCAGATTTTGCTAATCAGATTAAGACAGTGAGTTGCTTTAGGCCCTTCGGCTCAGATCGGTTTGGCTCAGATCGGTCCAGATTTGGATATAGCTGCCATATAGACCGATCTCTCGATTTAATGTTTTAGGCCCATTAAAGGCGCATTTATTGTCCGATGTCGCCGAAATTTGGAACAATGAGTTATGTTAAGCCCCTGGATATACTTCTGCAATATGGCACAGATCGGTCCAGATTTAGATATAGCTGCCATATAGACCGATCCTCCGATGTAGGGTCTTAGACCCATAAAAGCCACATTTATTATCCGATTTTGCTGAAATTTGGGACAGTGAGGTAAATAAAGCCCCTTGTTATACTTCTGCAATATGGCACAGATCGGCTCTGATTTGTATATAGCTGCCATATATACCGATCTCTAGGTTTTAAGTTTTGGGGCCATAAAAGGCGCATTTCTTGCCCGATATCGCTGAAATCTGAGACAGTGAGTCTAGTTAGGCTCTTCGATGTCCTTCTTCAATTTGGCCCAGATCGGTTCAGATTTGAATATAGCTGCCATTCAGACCGATCCTCCGATTTAGGGTCTTAGGCCCATAAAAGCCACATTTATTATCAGATTTTGCTAATCAGATTAAGACAGTGAGTTGCTTTAGGCCCTTCGGCTCAGATCGGTTTGGCTCAGATCGGTCCAGATTTGGATATAGCTGCCATATAGACCGATCTCTCGATTTAATGTTTTAGGCCCATTAAAGGCGCATTTATTGTCCGATGTCGCCGAAATTTGGAACAATGAGTTATGTTAAGCCCCTGGATATACTTCTGCAATATGGCACAGATCGGTCCAGATTTAGATATAGCTGCCATATAGACCGATCCTCCGATGTAGGGTCTTAGACCCATAAAAGCCACATTTATTATCCGATTTTGCTGAAATTTGGGACAGTGAGGTAAATAAAGCCCCTTGTTATACTTCTGCAATATGGCACAGATCGGCTCTGATTTGTATATAGCTGCCATATATACCGATCTCTAGGTTTTAAGTTTTGGGGCCATAAAAGGCGCATTTCTTGCCCGATATCGCTGAAATCTGAGACAGTGAGTCTAGTTAGGCTCTTCGATGACCTTCTTCTATTTGGCCCAGATCGGTTCAGATTTGAATATAGCTGTCATATAGACCGATCCTCCGATTTAGGGTTTTAGACCCACAAAAGCCAAATTTATTATCAGATTTAGCTGAAATTTGGGACAGTGACTTGTGTTAAGCCTCCCGATATCTCTCTTCAATTTGGCCTAGATCGACCCAGATTTGGGTATAGCTGCCATATAGACCGATCCTCCGATTTAGGGTCTTAGGCCCATAGAAGCCACATTTATTATCCGATTTTGCTGAAATTTGGGACAGTGAGGTAAGTAAAGCCCCTTGATATACTTCTGCAATATGGCACAGATCGGCTCTCATTTGGATATAGCTTCCATATAGACCGATCTCTCGGTTTTAGGTTTTGGGGCCATAAAAGGCGCATTTCTTTCCCGATATCGCTGAAATCTGAGAAAGTGAGGCTAGTTAGGCTCTTCGATGTCCTTCTTCTATTTGGCCCAGATCGGTTCAGATTTGGATATAGCTGTCATATAGACCGATCCTCCGATTTAGGGTCTTAGACCCACAAAAGCCACATTTATTTTCAGATTTTGCTGAAATTTGGGACAGTGACTTGTGTTAGACTCTTCGACATTTTTCTGCAACGTGGCCCAAATCCGTCAGATTTGGATATAGCTGCCATGTAGACCGATATCTCGATTTAAAGCCTTGGCCCCATAAAAGGCGCATTTATAATCCGATTTCACTGAAATTTGACACTGTGACTTATGTTGGGATTTTCGACATCCGTGTGGTATATGGTTCAGATCGGTTTATTTTTAGATAAAGCTATTGTCCTTTTTAGTATTTGGTCCAAATCGGAACATATTTCGATATAACTGCTATGGGGCATAACGTATGGAATTTTCACCGAATTTTGATGGAAGGTGTTTTACATATATACCCGAGGTGGTCGGTATCCAAAGTTCGGCCCGGCCGAACTTAACGCCTTTTTACTTGTTCCTCCTTTCCTCTTGCTTCAACAAATTCTTTTGCACAATAATATTTCGTTTAATTTAGGGAGTTGGATGTTAAGATATCTCTTCCATTAATGTGCCAAGGTAGTTGCTTTTCATTTTGCAAACATTGCCCATTGAAGCCAACATGCGTTCTGAATAATTTATTTATGTAGTATTTGGAAATAACGTTTGATGGTTTTCTCTCCAAATTCTTCAAAATGCCACTTTAGCCACAACAAAAAAAAAAGATGTAAAAATAAATGTTAAAAAATGTTCATCTCCAGCTTTATGTCAGTGCCATCACCACATTAGCAATACCTTGGGAATATAATACCTGTTGTGACATTTCGAATTCATGTCATAAAATCATTACCTTTGCCATTGAATGAAGAGCTACTTTGTATATGGGTATTTCCATAGCTGCGAGAATTCAACAAAGCAATTATTTTTTGCAAATTTTCGCGTTCTTTACATCACAACAATGCCGAAAGCTCACACCTTACATTATAGATGTTAATATACAAAGAATGAATAAGGCTGTATATTTTTGGTTAGTTATAGATTAAAACTCCTTATCCCCAGATATACACCGGTATAAGAAGCTTTGGCCACAATACGCATAAAGGCCAAAATATTCTACATCAGTCTTGTATGTGCACACACCGCCACATAAGACAAGGCGAGTAGCCTATGAACGCTGTTGCGATTTAAAATGTCCTAGGAGATTTTAATGCTAAAATAGGCAGGAAAAATATTTTGGGCTGAAAATTTTGAAAATTCTGCAGCCACGAGGAAACGTTCGAAGACATTCCCTAACCATTTACTTGACCTCAAATTTAATCCAATTTGGTTGCAGCCATTTAAAGCTGCAAACACAACTTGCCAATTTGCTGGAAGAACATACTCTCAGTCACAATAGCGGCGCAATAGCACAATGCTCCATGAAAAGGGACTAGAAAATCCGCACTTGAGAACTAAACACCTCCCTCAAGGAAATCGTGATACGACCAGGAATGACAAAATGCCACTGAATGCCCTGCAGTCCATAGCAACCCTCCTGGCGAGGGAGGAAAGTAGGGAGAGGAGTAATGTATATTCCACAAAAACCAAAGAGAAGTGGAGAGATATCGGAAGTCAAAACAAAGTGCGGAAATTCTACCAAAGATTTAAACATCAAACCGAGTATTTGCCTTTGGTAAAGGCAGAGACAGATACAGGTGGTTGAGTTTGGTTGACTCAGAGATTGCGGACTATAATTCTTCACATGGACATTCACCTTAGCCAGTGATCGGCTTGTCGTGAGCTGTAAATACCGAAATGTAACCCCGAAAAGTTAGGTTCGGTTGAAAAGAGGGTGTGGATATTAATCCGCCCATACCACTATGGACATACACCTTAGCCAGTAATTGGCTTGTTGTGCAATCTAAATACTAAAAAGTAACCTCGAAAAAGAAATTCAAAGTGCTTCCTACAAAATCCCTAATCTAAGTTGGTCGATGTCTGGTATTGTGTACCCACCTTAGTGCCAGTGTCTTTTAGTCGCGAAGGCCGTGCAATGACATAGGAAATGCTACAATGTCTCATCATTTCCTCGCATGCCCTACACATGCTATCACTTGCCGCATTGATTTCGCATATGTGAGCTCGTAGTCCTATGTGTCCCGTTATGATACTTCGGTAGTTATACTGACCTGTTTCTTACTCTTACCTTTCAGTAATAGCCTAGTATTTAAATGATCCGAATCTCCCCATTGGATTTTTGTCGTCATAACGACCGTTGTGCTCTTCCACAGTGTCCGTTAGTCAAGGCCCCGAAAGGCTTCTAGCCTACCCCGCCGTCTGCTGCTTCAATACCTCTTACTCCGCTATGGCCCGGCTGCCAAACAATGCGTATTTTGGCATCCTCAGTCCATGACCTTAACGTCCTGGTTGTTATCGTCAACTTACCAACCTTAAAGATATTTACACTCAACGTCCTCGCGTTAATATTGCTCCACCTCATGCATTCTGTGATCGCGCGGATTTCCTCTTTCACAACCGTGAAATGGTGAGGCAGCCCAAAATAGAACTCAGTCTCTGGGCCCTAAACCCGTACTGTCGTCTAGCTTTGATCCATGCGTAATGCTGGCCTATAGACCGATCTTGGGTCTTGACTTCTTGAGCCTCTAGATGGCGCAATTCTTATCCGATTGGAATGAAATTTTACACAACGTGTTTTGTTTTGTGATATACAACAACTGTGTCACGTATGGTTCAAATCGGTTCATAACCTGATATAGCTACCATATAAACCGATCTTGGGTCTTGACTTCTTGAGCCTCTAGAGGGCGCAATTCTTATCCGATTGGAATGAAATTTTGCACGACGTGTTTCACCATGACTTCCAACCACTGCGCTAAATTAGGTTCAAATCGGTCAATAACCTGATATAGGTGCCATATAAACCGATGTTGAATCTTGACTTTTTGAGCCACTAGAGGGCGCAATTCTTATCCGATTTGAATAAAATTTTGTGCGAAGTATTTCGTTATGATAGCCAAAAACTGTGCCGAGTATGGTTCAAATCAATCTTTAACCTGATATAGCTATCATTTAAACCGATCTGGGGACTTGACTTCTTGACTTCAAATTTAATGTAGTGGCCACAGCTTTCGTCAGGTTATTAAAAATTTTTGAATTATTTTATTTTCCTCAGCTTTAAGTATTGCCTTGTTCAACAACACAATACATAAACACTTCAACAACACCAAACCCATGGCAGCCGGTGGTTCATACCGGATCGACCCGAGGAATTCCTTCAGCGGCAAGGGCAATATCCCATATGCCCATGTATACATGAACCTGCAGCGATTATATTTACCAACTTTGATACTCACCTCCCTTGATGACACCATTTGTACTAATCGCCGACATGGAGAGTGCAGTGATGCTGGTAACAACTGTTGTGGTTAAAATCAGGACAAACCCCTCAAATATGCCCGCTTGACCCACCACCCAACTGAGACGCAAGAACAACATGACACCCCAAATGTTGAGAAGGCATCGCACAAGGACGCCTTTAATCCAGCCAAATTTCAGCATACCGTTGGCAGCAGCACCACCAGCTTCAGGGTCATCATTGCGGTTCAAGCTGTGAGTATTCTGTTTTTTTTTTTTCACAAAACAAAAAGAAAATAAAGGAAAACCACAAAAAAAAATTAAGGCCATTAACAGGTGAGCAGAAACATAATAATAACTTAATTTTCTATAAGAAAAAAAAACACATTTATCACAAATTAAAGTAGTATTGTTGAGGGGCAATTCATTCAGGCAAATCACTTTAAATTGGGAAGGAAAGGAAATTTTCCAAATTTGTTTAAATTTCCTGATTTCAATGATTAAAGTGTTTGTGTATGAGATGATACCAGCTGATAAATTTTATATCCCTACTTTAGCATACAATAAAAGGCAACCTCATATTTCACAAAGTACTGCACACATTACAAAGTACCTATTAAAACACCATTAATCCTTCAGCAATGTAATTACATTAGCAATTTTACAAGCGAGTGAGAAATAAAACAAATAATTTTGGTGAAGCATGTAATTGCAATAACCCACACTGCTTTTACCTGCTCCTACTGTTAACCAGAAAACAAAACAAAAAAATGCATTTTTGCATTTTCTTTATATATCAAAAAATTATAATTGATAAAATGGAATATTAACAGGATATTGAATACCTAAAGGCCATCAGTTGATTGCTCTATGGAAATTATAGCAAAGCAAAAAACATTTAAAAAACAAGTAAAAAAGTGCAAAGATTCGGCCGGGCCGAATCTTATATACCCTCTACTATGCATCACATTTGTCACGTTCTTTTCCCGGTGCCTCTCTTAAGGCAAACAAAGTAAAGGAAAGGATGATAGACAAGAAAAAAGGAGTGAAGTTCGGCAGGGCCGAATTTGCGCCTTATATGGGGCCAAGACTTTAAATCGAGATAACGATTTATATGGCAACTATATCCAAATCTATACCAATTTGGGCAAAGTTTCAGAGAAATGTCGAAGAGCCTAACACAACTCACTGTCCCAAATTTCGGTGAAATCGGACAATAAATGCGCCTTTTATGGCCCAAAAACCTTAAATCAAGAGATCGGTCTATATGGCAGCTACACCCAAATCTGGACCGATCTGGGCCATATTAAAGAAGAATGTCGAAAGGCCTAATACAACTCACTGTCCCGAATTTCAGCAAAATTGGATAATAAATGTGGCTTTTATATGCCTATGACCCAATTCGGCGCAAAATCGGATAATAAATGTGGTTTTTTATGGGCCTAAAAAACCAAATCGGCGGATCGGTCTATATGGGGCCTATATGAAGATATAGTCCGATATAGGCCATCTTCGAACTTTAACTACTTACAAAAAAAGAAACTGTGCATGTCCTTCCGTCTGTCTCTCTAAAATCTCGCTACAGTCTTTAAAAATAGAGTTATTTGTGCCCATAAGCAGATAAATTTCGAAGATGGCCTATATCGGACTATATCTTGATATAGCCCCCTCATAGACCGATCCGCCGAATTGGGTCATAGGCATATAAAAGCCACATTTACTATCCGATTTTACCAAAATTTGGGACAATGAGTTGTGTTAGGCTCTTTGACATCTTTCTTCAATTTGGCCAAGATCGGTCCAAATGTGGATATAGCTGCCATATAGACCGATCCGATGATTTAGGGCCTTAGGCCCATAAAAGACGCATTTATTGTCTGATTTTGCCAACATTTAGGACAGTGAGTTGTGTTAGGCTCTTCGACATTTTTTTTGCAACTTGAACCAGATCGGTCCAAATTTGGATATAGCTGCAATATAGACCGATATCTCGATTTAAAATCTTTGCCCCATAAAAGGCGCATTTACTGTCCGATTTTGCTGAAATTTGGGACAGTGAGTTGTGTTAGGCTTTTCGACATCCTTCTTCGATATGGCTGAGATCGGTCCAGATTTGGATATAGCTGTCATATAGACCGATCCTCCGATTAAGGGTCTTAGGCCCATAAAAGCCACATTTATTATCCGATTTTGCTGAAATTTGGGACAGTGAGTTGTGTTAGGCCTTTCGACATTCTTCTTTAATATGGCCCAGATCGGTCCAGATTTGGATATGGCCATATAGACCGATCTCTCGGTTTTAGGTTTTGGGGCCATAAAAAGCGCATTTATTGTACGATTTTGCTGAAATTTGGGACAGTGAGTTGTGTTAAGCCCTCGAAATTCCTCTTTAATTTGGCTCAGATCCGTCTAGATTTGGATACAGCTGCTATATAGAGCGATCTCTCGATTTAAGGTTTTGGGCCCATAAAAGTCATATTTATTGTCATATTTTGCTAAAATTTGAGACGGTGAGTTCAGTTAAGCCCCTTGACATATTTCTGCAATATAAAACAGATCGGTCTAGATTTGGATATGGCTGCCATATAGACCGATCTCTCGATTTTAGGTTTTGGGGCCATAAAAGGCGCATTTATTGTCCGATGTCGCTGAAATGTGGGTCAATGAGTTTTGTTAGACCCTTCGACGTCCTTCTTCGACTTGGCTCAGATCGGTCTAGATTTAGCTATGGCTGCCATATAGACCGATCTCTCGGTTTAAGGTTTGGAGCCATAAATGGCGCATTTATTGTTCGATTTTGCTGAAATTTGGTACAGTGAGTTGTATTAGGCCCTTCGATATCCTTCTTCGAGTTGGCTCAGATCAGTTCAGATTTGGATATAGCTGCCATATAGACCGATCAGCCGATTTATGTTCGTATTTATTGTTCGATTTTGCTGATATTTGGGACAGTGAGTTGTGTTAGGCCCGTCGACATTCCTCGTCAATTTGGCTCAGATCGGTCCAGATTTGAATATAGCTACCATATAGACCGATCTCTCGATTTAGGGTTTTGAGCCCATAAAAGTTGCATTTATTGTCCGATGTCGCCGAAATTTGGAACAGTGAGTTGTGTTAGGCTCTTTGACATTTTTTTGCAAATCTGGACCGATAAGGAGCCTCCGGCGTACCGCAGAGCGACACCTCTTTAGGAAGAAGTTTTAACATAACAAACTACTTCACAAATGTCGCCAACATTAGGAGAAGATAACCACCGCTGAAATGTTTTCAAATATTCTCGCCAGGATTCAAACTCAGGCGTTGCGCTTCATAGGCTGACATGCTAACCTCCGCACAACGGTGGCCCCCTTAAAATATTACATTGAGCTAAAATATTTTCTTTCTTTAACGTGATTCCCTCACTAAAGTAATCACCTTGAAATAATTTAAAGTTTCATATATTTGAAAACCATTGTATTGAGGGTTATCAATGCTATGGTTGTAGCCTTAACTAACACCATTGTGACACACTCTGATGTCTTAAGCTCTCCGACCACATAACGAACCAAATATTTCCAACCGCCAGAGAAGGATAATGAAATTTTTATTCGTTACATAAAAAAAAAAAATAAATAAATATATGAAAATAAAAGAGCATCACTTGAGCTGAAATTAAAGCATTTCCTCTGTAAGGATACCTTCTGTGGTCTTAAAACCCAAAATGCTTGTAAGCAAGCAAATACCTTGAGGATACAAATGCTTGGGAAAAAAAATAACAGGCAGCCACACCAAGTCACCCAGGACGAACATAGGATGGTAGAAGCCCCATTGCCAGTTGGGCCATGGGTAAGATAAGAAGGTTAACAGGCATCTACCTAAGCACTCTCACGTATGAATTCAGTGATATAAATTCATGCATATGTATGTATGTTAGACTGTCCCATGCTGTAAAGGAGATTTTTTTACTATTTTTTTCAAATAGAGAAACGCATAGCCTCCAATTTTTTTTTTCCTTTGGATCCCCATAAGCAAAATACGAAATATTATGGCGAAATATTGAGATATTGAGCTGAAATTGGGCACAGATACGTCTTTTTGATGCACGCTGGTTAAGTTCTTGAACGGGCCAAATCGGACCATGTTTGGATACAGCTGCTATATAGACCGATCTGACTATAAAGGGCCTAATACCTATAAATGCTTTATTTTTTTCCGGATTTTGCTGAAATTTGAAACAGTGAGTAGATTTACGCCTCCCGATATCTGACCCAAATGTGGTCAAGATCGGACTATAAATAGATATAGCTGCCATATAGGCCGATCTGCCGATAAAGGGTCTGAAGCCCATAAAAGTTTTATTTATCACCCGATTTTGCTGAAATTTGAAACAGTGAGTAGTTTTAGGCCTCCCAACATAGGACCCAAATATGGTCCCGATCGGACTATATATGGATATAGCTGCCATATAGGCCGATCTGCCAATAAAGGTTCTGAAGCCCATGAAAGTTTATTTTTTTAACCGATTTTGCTGAAATTTGAAACAGTGAGTAGCTTTAGTCCCCCCGACATCTGACCTTAATATGGTCCAGATCGGACTATATTTAGATATAGCTGCCATATAGACCGATCTGTAGCACACCTTACATCCAAACTTAAATTCGTAGACCAATATTGCCGGGGTAAAACAAAAACTTTCTATAACATATTATTGCAAGAATTTATCACAAAAACATGTACTTTTATCGTAAACAAAGTCCAACGTTTTTCAGAAAAGAAGTTTATTTGGCGACAATTTCTTTATGTCAAACGAATTATTTTTCTTTGCATGTAGATTCATTAAGAAGCACTATATCCAACTCGCAGACGTCGTGGCGGCACGGGTTATCGTTAACCGATAGAAAATAAGTTTATTTGGCGAAAATTTTCTTTATGTCAAACGAATTAGTTTTTTGCGTGTAGATGCATTAAAAAACACTTTATCCCACTTAAGATTTCGTGGCGGCACGGGTTATCGTTAACCGATAGCCATAATATTTCGTATTTTGCTTATTGGGAAAAATGGAGGGTATGCTTTTCAAAAAATTCTTTTTTTGTTTTTTGGGACACTCTAATGTATGTGGCATATATCCATGTATACTTATTTCATAAGATAAATATTCAGACAGATGCCTTAAAGCAAAATTGCACAAATTGTTTCTTAAATGGCAATCCTTAAAGCCAACAAGATTAGATTCTGTCATGGCTCAGCACAAAGACGAAAGATTAGGTAGCGCCAATGCTTTGTGGGCCACATAAGATCTTGTGCAAGCTGGCAAAGCAGACTAATTTTTTGCTTCTCATAAACACCACCGTTTTAATTGGCATCAGATATAATTTTTATGACATTCCCACCCTCGAATGTGTGAATTGAGTTGACATCGACGTCCATGGGGGTTAGTGAGCGTGCAAAGTCCAATTACACCATACACATCTATCGGTTGCCTTGAATTGCCATCTCACAGCTCAGTGAACAATCAGATGACCCTTAATTGAGACGTGTCTGTTCAATCCATTACAATCAATTACAACTGGCGGCAATCAATTGGGCGAGTACTTTTACGCTTTTGAGAGCACGAACACTCCAAATGCATAATTGGGAGAGTTGACATTGGGGTGCATGTATAGGTTAAAGCCAAATGGCTATGTCATAGGCTTCAAAAAAACTCTTTATGTGTGAAATGTTTATTGAACACAAAATATCTAAAAAAGGCAATAAATTCGTTCGGGCCGAACTTTGGATGCCCACCACTTGGAGTATATATGTAAACCACCTTTTGTCATATACCGGTGAAAAATGCATTATTTAGACACCCAAGGCACCTATATACAAATATGATTCGATTTGTACCAAATTCGGCAAGAACATTGAGTGATCTAAAAAATACAAGTCACTGTTCAATTTTAGTTCAATATTGGTCTTGTTGGCAGCTATAGCCAAATATAGACCGATCTGAACCATAAAGGACACGCTTGTCGAAAAGCCTATCAATGCAAAAATGCAAATTTTGCCCATGAACATTCCACTAAGGAACAGGGGCAAACTACTCACATATCAATGAGTGCAGTCCGATTCAAGTTTAAGCTCAATGATAAGGGGCCTTTTTATAGCCGAGCCCGAATGGCGTGCCGCAGTGCGACACCTCTTTGGAGAGAAGTTTTACATGGCATAGTACCTCATAAATGTTGCCAGCATTAGGAGGGGAAACCACCGCGGACAAATTTTTTCTGATGGTCTCGCCAGGATTCGAATTCAGGCATCCAGTGTCATAGGCGGACATGCTAACCCCTGCGCTACGGCGGCTTAAGCGAAATTTCAGCGAAATCTGATATCAAATGCGCCTCTCGACCTTAAATCGAGAGATAGGTCTATGTGGCAAATTTACCCAAATCTCGACCGATCTGGGCTAAATTGAAACAAATAAAGCGTGCTAAATTCGGTCGGGCCGAATCTTGGTAACCCACCACCATGGATTCTGCTGGTGGGTTACCAAACTTCTGTCAAATCAGGAAAAATTAAAGTTTCTAGGAACCGAACAAGGATGATCGAGAGACCGATTTACATGGGAGATATATCATGCTGTAGATTGATTTGGAGAGTATTTGGCACAGTTGTTGGAATTCGAAACAGAACACCGCATACAAAATTTCAGCCAAATCGGACAAAAATTGCGGCTGGTAAGGACTCAAGAAGTCAAATCGGGAGATCGGTTTATACGGGAGCTATGTCAGGTTATAGACCGATTGGAACCGCACTTGACACAGTTGTTGGAAGTCATAATAGAACACTACGTGCAAAATTTTAGCCAAATCGAACAAAAATTGTGGCTTCCAGGGGCTTAAGAAGTCAAATCGAGAGATCGGTTTATATGGGAGCTATATCGGGTTATAGACCGATTTGGACCGTTTTTGGCACAGTTGTTGGAAGTCATAATAGAAAACAACGTGCAAAATTTCAGCCAAATTGGACAAAAATTGTGGCTTCTAGGAGCTCAAGAAGTCAAATCGAGAGATCGGTTTATATGGGAGCTATATCGGGTTATAGACCGATTTGGACCGTTTTTGGCACAGTTGTTGGAAGTCATAATAGAACACAACGTGCAAAATTTCAGCCAAATTGGACAAAAATTGTGGCTTCTAGGAGCTCAAGAAGTCAAATCGAGAGATCGGTTTATATGGGAGCTATATCGGGTTATAGACCGATTTGGACCATTTTTGGCACAGTTGTTGGAAGTCATAATAGAACACAACGTGCAAAATTTCAGCCACATTGGACAAAAATTGTGGCTTCTAGGAGCTTAAGAAGTCAAATCGGGAGATCGGTTTATATGGGAGCTATATCAGGTTATAGACCGATTTGGATCATGTTTGACACAGTTGTTGGAAGTCATAACAGAACGCTACATGCAAAATTTCAGCAAAATCTGACAAAAATTGCGACTCCCAGGAGCTCAAGAAGTCCAATCGGGAGATCGGTTTATACGGGAGCTATATCAGGTTATAGATCGATTTGGATCATGTTTGGCACAGTTGTTGGAAGTCATAATAGAACACCGATAGCAAAATTTCAGCCAAATTGGACAAAAATTGTGGCTTCTAGGAGCTCAAGAAGTCAAATCGGGAGATCGGTTTATACGGGGGCTATATCAGGTTATAGACCGATTTGGATCATGTTTGGCGCAGTTGTTGGAAGTCATAATAGAACACTACGTGCAAAATTTCAGCAAAATCTGACAAAAATTGCGACTCCCAGGAGCTCAAGAAGTCCAATCGGGAGATCGGTTTATACGGGAGCTGTATCAGGTTATAGATCGATTTGGATCATGTTTGGCACAGTTGTTGGAAGTCATAACAGAATACTACATGCAAAATTTCAGCAAAATCTGACAAAAATTGCGACTGCCAGTAGCTCAAGAAGTCAAATCGGGAGATTGGTTTAAGACCGATAAAGGGTCTGTAGCCCATAAAAGCTTTATTCATTACCCGATTTCGCTGAAATTTGAAACAGAGAGTAGCTTTAGGACCCCCAATTATCTTAAGCCTCCTGATATCTGATCTAAATGTGATTCGGATCAGACTATATTTAGATATAGCTCAAATCGGGAGATCGGTTTATACGGGAGCTATATCAGGTTATAGACCGATTTAGACCGTATTTGGCACAGCTGTTGAAAGTCATAATAGAACACAACGTGCAAAATTTCAGCCAAATTGAACAAAAATTGTGGCTTCTAGGAGCTCAAGAAGTCAAATCGGGAGATCGGTTTATACGGGGGCTATATCAGGTTATGGACCCATTTGGATCATGTTTGGCACAGTTATTGGAAGTCATAACAAAACACTACAGCAAAATCTGACAAAAATTGCGACTGCCAGTAGCTTAAGAAGTCAAATCGGGAGATCGGTTTATACGGGAGCTATATCAGGTTATAGACCGATTCGGATCATGTTTGGCACAGTTGTTGGAAGTCATAATAGAACACCGATAGCAAAATTTCAGACAAATCGAACAAAAATTGTGGCTTCCAGGGGCTCAAGAAGTCAAATCGAGAGATCGGTTTATATGGGAGCTATATCGGGTTATAGACCGATTTGGACCGTTTTTGGCACAGTTGTTGGAAGTAATAGAACACAACGTGCAAAATTTCAGCCAAATTGGACAAAAATTGTGGCTTCTAGGAGCTCAAGAAGTCAAATCGGGAGATCGGTTTATACGGGGGCAATATCAGGTTATAGACCGATTTGGATCATGTTTGGCGCAGTTGTTGGAAGTCATAATAGAACACTACGTGCAAAATTTCAGCAAAATCTGACAAAAATTGCGACTCCCTGGAGCTCAAGAAGTCAAATCGGGAGATCTGTTTATATGGGAGCTTTATCTAAATCTGAACCGATATGACCCATTTGCCATCCCCAATGACCTACATCAATACTAAGTATCTGTGCAAAATTTCACAATTATTGTCCGATTTGACTGAAATTTTGCATGAAGTGTTTTGGTTCGACCATCAACAACTGTGTCAAGTGTGGTTCAAATCGGTTCTTAACCCGTTATAGCTCCCATATAAAGCTATATCGGCTATTGACTGTTTGAGCCGCTAGGGGGCACAATTATTGTCCGATTTGACTGAAATTTTGCATGAAGTGTTTCGGTTCAACCATGAATAACTGTGTCAGGTATGGTTCAAATCGGTTCATTACCTAATATAGCTTCCATATAAACCTATATCGGATATTGACTTTCCGATTTAACTGATATGTTGCACCAAGTTTTTTGGTTTGACCATCAACCACTGTACCTAGTAAGATTTAAATCGGTTCATAACCTTATATAGCTTCCATATAAACTGATTTCGCATCTTGACTTCTTGAGCCGCTAGAGGACGCAATTATTATCCGATTTGGCTGAAATTTAGCATGAAGTGATTTTTTTTTACTTCTAACTACTGTGCCAAATATGGTCTTAATCGGTTCACCAGATATGGCTCCCATATAAACCGATCACCAGATTTTTTTCCTTAAGCCACTATAGGGCGCAATTCTTATCCGATTTGGCTGAAACAGCCAAAACAAGTATGGCCCTAATCGGATCAAAATTTATTTTTCATTGCTATACCCACCACCGTAGGATCGGACCATATTTGGATTTAGCTGCTATATAGACCGATCTGACGATAAAGAGTCTGAAGCCTATAAAAGCTTTATTTATGACCCGATTTCGCTGAAATTTGAAACAGAGGGTTATCTTAAGCCTCCTGATATCTGACCTAAATATGGTCCAGATCGGGCTATATTTAGATACACCTGCCATATAGACCGATCTCCCGATAAAGGGTCTGAAGCTCATAAAAGCTTTGTTTATTACCCGATTACGCTGAAATTTGCAACAGTGAGTAGTTTTACGCCTCCCAACATAGGACTCAAATATGGTCTAGATCGGACTATATTTAGATATAGCTGTCATATAGACCGATCTGCCGATAAAGGGTCTGAAGCGAATAAAAACTATATATATTACCCGGTTTCGCTGAAATTTGAAACAGTGGGTTGGTTTAGGCCTCCCGATATATGATCCAAATATGCTTCAGATCGGACTATATTTAGATATAGCTGCCATATAGACCGATCTGCCGATAAAGGGTCTGAAGCCCATAATAGCTTTATTTATTACCCGATTTCGTTGAAATTTGAAACAGTGGGTAAGTTTAGGCCTCCTGACATCTGACCTTAATATGGGTCAGATCGGACTATATTTAGATATAGCTGCCATATAGACCGATCTGCCGATAAAGGGTCTGAAGCCCATAATAGCTTTATTTATTACCCAAATTTCGCTGAAATTTGAAACAGTGGGTAAGTTTAGGCCTCCCGACATCTGACCTTAATATGGCTCAGATCAGACTATTTTTAGATATAGACCAATCTGCCGATAAAGGGTCTGAAGCCAATAAAGCTTTATTTATTACCCGATTTCGCTGAAATTTGAAACAGTGAGTAGTTTTAGGCCTCCCCACATACGACCCAAATATGGACCAGATCGGAATATATTTAGATATAGCTGTCATATGGACCGATATGCCGATTACTGATCTGAGGCTCATTAAAGCTTTATTTATTACCCGATTTTGTTGAAATTTGAAATAGAAAATTCAACAGTGGCTTATATTTATTGGACCACTCAATGTCCGTACCGAATTTGGGTTCATAAGTTATCCAATATTTACCGTATTGTGACGAAAGGGAGTTTTCATATATACCCAAGGTGGTGGGTATCCAAATGCCTTTTGACTTGTTGTTTCATTAAATTATGACTGTGCTTTTCGTTACAACCCCATACCTGAGCCTTTGTCATTCCTTATTGCCAGTTGACTTTGATAAGTCGTTCATCTGCAGATGCATCAATGGGGACCATAACCTACATATTTGATTGGCAGTGTCACAGCAAAAGACTTGAGAGCACTGTAATTAGTTTTTACTCAAAAGAATCCAAAGCAAACCAAGACATTTCCAATTTGCTATCCGATTGCTTGTCGATCTCTTAACCACAAATATCATAAAGTATGGGTAAACAAAAAAATTTTATTGAATTTAAGTGAATGCGCTGTGAAATTTTGTGCATGGGGCAATTCTTTGCAAAGTTTAACAATGGCATCTGCTGCCACCATGAACTTTTTCAACTTATAGACATGTGATTTCAACAGAACGAAATAATTTGCAGCACATTTTGTGGACAGTTCGGAATATAGACCAAACTCCCAATGTAAGGTCTTGGACCCATTAAAGGCCCATGTTTTATCCGATTGCACTTAAATTTGAAACAGTGAGTTTTATTAGACACCTCGGCATCGATGCTAAATATGCTCCAAATTGCACCATCAACCGATTTATCGTACAACTAAAAAGTGTCCAGTAGAAACGAACCAATAAAATTTTGGCTAATGGTTTTTACATTATTCGCTATTATTTTGTTTGTAATCTTCTTCTTCTTATATATAAAAAAAAAACTTACCCCAAAAGTATTACCCAAAAATAAAAGTGAACCGATCGGGATACTATGGGACTCAAATGAAAGGTATTCAGGAGTATAGAATGAATTTTATATTAAAAATTGGGTCCAAGTAACTGGGGGCCGCCCCCAACCCCAAAACCCCCTAAAATAGGTTTTATTTTTGGCGATCATGCCAATGTCGGACTCAAATGAAAGGTTTTCGGGAGTAGATTGCGAATATGGTCAGAAGGGAGAAATAGGCTTTATAGTTTGTTGATTTCGGAAGGGGGAGGACCCTCCCCCTTTACCCAAAAACACCAGCCAAAATCAAAACCATCCAAAATGGGTATCAAATGAAAGGTATTGGAAAATAGAATACGAATATGGTATTAAAATTTGCATCTAAGTACCCATCGGGCCGCCCCAACCCTAAAATTTCCCCAAACCGACATATTGGGCGTTCATGTCAATATGGGACTCAAATGAAAGGTATTCGGGAGTAGATTACGAATCTGGCATACAAAATCAGATTAAAGTAAAGGGGGTGCCCCTTCCCTCCGAAAAGGCTTTAAATGGGCATATGACCCATCATGATTATATGGGACTCGGTTTTTATTGTTTGTTCTAAAGGGCTAAAGTGATTTTCTTAAAATTTTCAAAATTTTGTGTAAGTTTGTCTGGAAGGAAACATTGGCTATATAATTTTTAGATATCGGATGGAGGCGGTCCCTCCCCCTTACCCCAACAACGCCATTCAAAACCAAAAGTGGACCAAAATTTGAGACCCATATTGACGCTCATGTCAATATGGGTCTCAAATTAAAAGTATTCGACAGTAGATTACAAATATGGCATAAAAAATTAGGTCCAAGTAATGGGAGGTTGCCCCAACCCCAAGTACCCCCAAATGGGCATATTAGCCGACCATGTCTATATGGGACACATAGAAAGGTCTTTGGGAGTAGATTACGAATATGACATTAAAATTTTAGTTCAAGTCTAGGTGGCGCTTTTCTTTCCAAAAATAAGTCAAATAGGTTGATTGACCCATTATGACAATATGGGACTCAAGTGAAGTGTATTTGAGAGTAAAAAACGAATTTGTTATCCAGTTTTGGGGCCAAGTTTTTGGGGGTACGCCCTAAAGCGCCCCCTATAGCAATATGGAGCTCAAATCAACGGTATTTGGGAGTAAAGAAGGAGATTAATATCTATTTTTAGGGCAAAGTGCCGGTGGCCGCCCCAGCCCCAAAACACCCTCCAAACATTTCACATTTACTGAACATGGCAATATGGGGCTTACATTAAATGGATTTAGGAGTGCAGCACGAATTTGATATCCATTATTGAGTCGAAATGTCTGAGTGCCATCCCTCTCCTAACAAGCACTTTTCAAAACTACAAAATCTCGGAGAATGGCAATGCGATTCGTTCGAATTTTTTTTTTTTTTTTTGCACACTCTCAGTCAAAACAAAACATGGTCGGGTGCCTCAGGGGCCGTCCAAAACCCGCCAAATGGGTATATAGACCAATCACAATAATACAGAGCTCAAACGAAAAGTGCTTGAGAGAAAACAAGAAAGAGCGTGCCAAGCTCGGCCGGGCCGAATTTTATATACCCTCCACCATGGATCGCATTTGTCGAGTTCTATGCGCGGTATCTCTTTTTAGGCAAACAAAGAATATTGAATAAGAACTGTAATGCCATTGGAGCTATATCAAGTCCGATTCGGACCATAAATGAATGTTGAACATTGCAGAAGTCATTGTGTAACATTTCAGTTCATTCGGATAAGAATTGCGCCTTGTAGGGGCTCAAGAAGCAAAATCGGGAGATAGGTTTATAGGGGAGCTGTATCAAGCTATTGGTCGATTGAGACTATATTAGACACGTATGTTTAAAGTCATGAGAGAAGGCGTTGTACAAAATTTCAGCCAAATCGAATGAGAATTTCGCCCTCTAGAGGCTCAAGAAGTCAAGATCCCAGATCGGTTTATATGGCAGCTATATCAGGTTATATACCGATTTGCGCCATACTTGGCACAGCTATTGAAGGTCATAACAAAACACCTCATGCAAAATTTCAGCCAAATCGGATGAAAATTGCGCGCTCTATTGGCTCAAGAAGTCAAGATCCCCGATCGGTTTATATGACAGCTAAACCAGATTATGAATCATACTTGGCGTAGTTGTTGGAAGTGATAGTATGTCATATAACATTCAATTTTGTCACTATTCTGAGCAGCTCTATCAAGCTATGAATGTGCCATAAGTGTCCATTTAATAAAATCAATTAAGCGATTAACTTTATGCAAAGACCATCATAGAAGTTGGATAAACCAAAAAAAAAAAAAAGTAGGAGAAAAGATAAATGCAAAAAAAAATCAATTTAATATGAACCCTCTTTATTTTATGAGCTACAGTCAACTACTTTTTTCTCCCAATTTTTTTTTTTTGTGGGCACTTTTGCGAAAAGCAAACTAAAGTTTGGATAGGGAAATCCATACTCTGACAGTTTGATTTATGGTCGTAATGTAATGAAAAAATGTATGGTTTTTTTTTTTTGGTAAAGGCAGCGTTTCTAAGCCGTCTATTACGAAAAGCCAGGGATAGTTCAATGCTAAGGAAACTACATAAATTTTGTGGCAGTTGACAGCTGTTGTTTCTTATTAACCTTAAGCCAACTTTATTAACCTAAGATGGGGGTGCAGAAGCGGAGGTGTGGGCTACATACCTTTCCTGTCAAGGTGGCATTATGCAATTCATCCAACGTTGGACGGTAGGCAGCTTGTATGGACATAATATTGCGATAGTTATCCAAACGTGGCAAGGCTTCGCGGGTAAAATGTCTAAGAAATCGTATAAAAATTTTTGATTTTTATTAAATTAATAAAAAAAAAATTGTTTGCCTTAAAATATTTCAAGCTTACCGAAAACTTTTGCCATATTTTGTGTCATACTCATTATCCAAAAGTTCACGATCCTCATTAGAGTCATCGGATTCCTCATTTTGTGGCTCCACTTGGAAGCGTGTGGTCTGCAGGTCCTTGAAACGCGATGGTTTATCTTTGTCACGAAAACTGCTCTTTATGGATTGTCTGTGGAAAAAAATACAAAAAAAAAACACAACCATTGAAATGCAAATGAAGTTGAAAAAGAAAAAAAATAACAAAAGAATGTTGGGCGGATATTTATAAAAAAAAATTATAAGCAAAATAAATGGAATAACAATACAGAAAGGTGTACTCGAAAGTCAAAGGATAATGCACAACAAAGGCCAACTCAATATACAAAGGCTTTAGTAATGAAAGAAAAAAAAAACAACATAATTTCCTCTTTAATTTAATAAAAATAAAAAAAAATTGTTGTGCTCTACACCACTACTCTAACCAGGAGGGCATAGTAGACAGCTACATTTGTTGGCAACACCCAAAGTGAGAGGGAAACAACAGCAACATTAGTATGTAAGTCGAAAGAGAGGTCAAAAATCTCTTTGTTAGTTGAATTGGCCATGTCCGTTTCCTAATCTGTCAATCTATCGGCAAATTATAAGCCTCACCATAACATAGGGGTATGCTAGCTGCATCATTCCCTTTGTAAGCTAGGTAATAGTGGTAGTGCCTGACGGACTCAAGTAAAATTTGAGACCACAACAGACCACAAAACCAAAGTTTTGGGGTCCACCCCTCCCCAAAAACACCCCCCAAAGAGCACATTTTTACGAGCATAGCGTTATGAAGCTCAAATGAAAGGTCATCGGAAGAACCCCAACAATCTGATATCAATAGTTGGGAAAAAGTTTATATGGGGCCAAACCACCCCATAACACCACCCAAATAGGAAGTATTGGCTGATCATTGCAATATGGAGCTCAAATTAGAGGTACTTTAGAGTAGAATACAAATCTGATATCCAAATGTGGGACCACGTATTTGGGGTACCGCCCCTTTCCCAAGTGTACCCACCAAATGAAAGGTATTTGAGATTAGAAAACGAATATGATAACCAATTTTGTTGCCAAGTGATTGGGGTACGCCTCATCCCATAAACTTCCCTTTATTTATTTCCTGGGGTTAAAATAAATGGTATTTGAGAGAAGAGCATGATGCGGATATTTTTTTCAGGGCCAAGTGTCTGGGGACCAACTCACCCCGAAAACACCCATAAATCGGACAAACATATTTATGGGTCATATTGCCTTGACCCGTAAATATGTTTGTCCGATATAAGGAGTCAAATGAAAGCTATTTGAGAGTAAATCAGGAAATTCATACGCACTTTCGGGACCACGTTTCTGGGGGTCCACATCAGCCCCTATACTCACCAACCGCCACCTTGAAAGCCTTCTTACTCTCAAAATCCCCATGAGAATATCGGGCTCAAATAAAGTCTCTTAAGAATGGAGTACATCTAACATCCAAACTCAAATGACCATTAACTCTTTGAGTGGATTCATAAATCAGTTGAGATCAAGTGGGATTCAGACAAAGGCTTTAAATAATTTAACTGTTAGCCAAGCGATATACATACAAATACTATTTTCTCTTTCTGGGATGTCGGGTAAAAAATGAGCTTAAACTTAAATCGGGAGTTTTGTCTATATGGGACTATATCAAAATATAGTCCGATATAGCCTTATTTCGAACTTATACCTTGACTATGGGTAAAAAACTAATCTGTGCAAAGTTTCAGCTCAGCATTTTTATACCACCCACCATAGGATGGGGGTATACTAATTTCGTCATTCAGTTTGTAACTACTCGAAATATTCGTCTGAGATTCCATAAAGTATATATATTCTTGATCGTCGTGATATTTTATGTCGATCCAGTCATGTCCGTCCGTCTGTCCGTCCGTTCGTCTGTCTGTCGAAAGCACGCTAACTGTCGAACGTGTAAAGCTAGCCGCTTGAAATTTTGCACAAATACTTCTTATTAGTGTAGGTCGGTTGGGATTGTAAATGGGCCATATCGGTCCATGTTTTGATATAGCTGCTATATAAACCGATCTTGGGCCTTGACTTCTTGAGTCTCTAGACGGCGCAATTCTTATCCGATTGGAATGAAATTTTGCACGACGTGTTTTGCTAGGATTTAAAATATCTGTGCTAAGTTAGGTTCAAATCCGCCAATAACCTGATATAGCTGCCATATAAACCGATATTGGGTCTTGACTTCTTGACCCTCTAGAGGGCGCAAATCTTATCCTATTGTAATGAAATTTTGCACAAAGTATTTTGTTATGATTTCCAACAAATGTGCCAAGTATGGTTCAAATGGGTTCATAACCTGATATAGCTGCCATATAAACCGTCAACAGACGGACGGACAGAAACGAATTTCGTTACATTGTCACCTTGTTTTATTTAGAACCGATATTATATGTAGCACATAGTACAAAATACTTGGAATTTATACTCTTAACATGGAATATTGGGTAGGAACTCCCAATATTCAAACACTGATAACTCAGATGCAAAATTGCTTTCGATTGAGTGGCTAAGTCATTAACCATGATTTCCCTTGGCAGTTGTTTTTTAATTTTTTTCCCCTTATTTTCACTTTGAAGCCAGCCCAGGTGAGATTCTTATTTTCATCATCATCATTCTGTGGCACAGGATTAAAATAAATTTTGTGTTTATTAAAAAAAAAGGAAATATAAATGCTTTACTATCCAGAAGGTAATAAATCTAAAAGTACAGACAAATAAATTATCATGGGATGAAGAATGTATTCCCATGTGTCCAGGCACGTGCCTCTTTACCCAACTCGTGCAAAAACTCCCACTGAAAAAGTTGCTTGACTTGTGGCAATGTTTTTCCTATTTCCAACTGGCTCCTACCGTGGGGGAGAGCTGGTTGAAGGGGATGTTGTATTTTGCATTCTAGTTGTATTGTTTTTTTAACACAAGTAGTGATATTTGGGATTTATAGGCAGTTTCATCAAAATTATGTAGTTGACCCACCCAGGTGGGTCCTTGGACTGCGCTGCACATTAATATCTGTGGATCTGCAAAGGTTATACAATTTGTAGTTCATTGTGACGCCACACAAGCGACAGACCAAAACATCTGGTGGGCAGTGAAATGGGGACCTCGCTGCTTAACCGACCTTCCTGACGTATGGCTTATTTGAAGCGCGTTGGAGGTATGCTATCGATAAAGTATCAGAAAAAATAAAATGAAAATTTAAATTTCTGTTATTAAATCCTAGCCTGATTTAACAATAGGTCAATAGGCCTCCTGGCCTGCTGCTGTCAGTCTCAGCCAAATGTCCATATACGCAACCTTAGTCAGTGTTCAATCTTAAAACCACAAACATGATTACGCTTGATTTCAAATCCTGCGGCTGAATTGCCGTAATTAATTCGGCTGGTTGGAAATTTTTAAATAATGGTATTTACATGCCAAATACAAAATGACTCCTATTCAAGTATAGTACATACATGCATCAACGCCAATACTTGTGTGTGCGCATAGATGTCAAATTGAAGTCAACAAAATCGTAATTAAAATCAGGTACACATCGAATGTCCATATCAAAGGATGGTATTGATGAGGGAGTTGCAAATTTGGCAAATACATGCCATGACAATTTTTGCATTAGCATCATAATAACTCATTAAGGTTGCGCAAAGTCTCAAATTTTGAAATGCTAAAAATGTCGCTGCGGGAAGCGGACCCGCCCCCCTTACCCCAAAGAAAACAAGAAAAAGCGTGCAAAGTTCGGACGGGGCGAATCTTATATACCGTCCACCATGGATAGCATTTGTCGAGTTCTTTGAGCGGTATCTCTTTTTAGGCAAAACAAAGAATAATGAATAAGAACTGTGATGCTACTGGAACTATATCAAGTTATAGTCCGATTCGGACTATAAATGAATTGAATGTTGGAGACCAAAGTAAAAGTCATTGTGCATTCCGCCCTTTAGGGGCTCAAGAAGCAAACTTGGGAGATCGGTTTATAGGGGAGCTCTATCAAGCTATAGATCGATTCAGAACATATTTCACATGTATGTTGAATGTCATGAAAGAAGCCGTTGTACAAAATTTCAGCCAAATCGGATGAACATAGCGCCTTCTAGCGGCTCAAGAAATCAAGATCCCAGATCGGTTTATAAGGCAGCTATATCAAGTTATGCACCGATTTGCGCCATACCTAGCACAGTTACTGGAAGTTATCAAAAAACACCTCGTGCAAAATTTTAGCCAAATCGGATGAGAATTGCGCCCTCTAGCGGCTCAAGAAGTCAAGATCGCAGATCGGTTTGTATGGCAGCTGTACAAGGATGTACACCGATTTGTGCCATACCTAGCACAGTTTTTGGAAGTTATAAAAAACCACTTCGTGCAAAATTTCAGTCAATTCGTATGAGAATTGCGCCCTCTAGCGGCTCAAGAAGTCAAGATCTAAGATCGATTTATAAGGCAGCTATACAAGGATGTACACCGATTTGCGCCATACCTAGCATAGTTACTGGAAGTCATAAAAAACAACTCGTGCAAAATTTCAGTCAAATCGGATGAGAATTGCGCCCTCTAGCGGCTCAAGAAGTTATTTATGGTGTTTAAGCATCACATACCATGTTGGATGCGATGCCAAAACAGCACGGTCAAAATTTCTGTCAAATCGGATAAGAATTGCGCCCTCTAGACGGTCAAGAAGTCAAGACCCAAGATCGGTTTATATGACAGCTATATCAGATTATGAACCGATTTAAACCATACTTAACACAGCTGTTGGAAATGAGGCCAAAACACCTCATGCAAAAATTCAGCTGAATCGGCTATGAATTGCGCCCTCTAACGGCTGAAGAAGTCAAGACCCCAGATCGGTTTATATGACAGCTATATCAGGTTATGAACCCATTTATACCATACTCAGCACAGTTGTTGGATGCGATGCCAAAACAGCACGGTCAAAATTTCAGTCAAATCGGATAAGAATTGCGCCCTCTAGACGGTCAAGAAGTCAAGACCCAAAATCGGTATATATGACAGCTATATCAGATTATGAACCGATTTAAACCATACTTAACACAGCTGTTGGAAATGAGACCAAAACGCTTCGTGCAAAATATTAGCCAAATCGGCTATGAATTGCGCCCTCTAACGGCTGAAGAAGTCAAGATCGGTTTATATGGCAGCTATATCAGGTTATGAATCCATTTGACCCATATTCAGCACAGTTGTTGGATGTGATGCCACGACAGCACTGTCAAAATTTCAGTCAAATCGGACGAGATTCGCGCCCTCTAGAGGCTCAAGAATTCAAGACCCAAGATCGGTTTATATGGCAGCTGTATCTGGTTATGCACCGATATGCGTCATACTTAACATAATTGTTGGAAGTAAAAACAAAACACCTCATGCAAAATTTCAGCCAAATCAGGTGAGGATTGCGCCCTCTAGCGGATCAAGAAGTCAAGATCCATGATCGGTTTATAGGGCAGCAAAATTTCAAGCGGCTAGCTTTACTCCTTCAAAAGCTTGGACGGACGGACACGGCTAGTTCGACTCAAAATTACATGACGATCAAGAATATATGCACCTTATGGGGTCTCAGACGCATATTTCTAGGTGTTACAAACAGAATGACGAAATTAGTATACCCCCATTCGATGGTGGAGGGTATAAAAAGAAGGTTAAAGGGCTAAACCAAATTGTAATTAAAACATTTTTTAGTTCAATTAAAAAATATTTGAATAAATCATATTTTTAATTAGAAATCAAAATAAAATTAATCACGATTGTGATTGAAAATTCTCTCAGATTCAATTAAAAAATTGTAAGACTTTCAATCACGACAGTGATTGAAAAGTAAATTATATTCAATCAAAGAATTATTAAATCAATTAATAATTTCATTGAAAACAATTAATAATTTTTTGCGTTTTTTTTTTGTGCATTATTAGCTTAATGCAAGGATTAGGCGTCTCCAACCGTATTTTAAAAATAATAAAAAGTGGGAAAAACACCATATCAAAGAGCCTTTATGTATAATTTCAGCATTATGTATTATGAACGAAAAACAACAGAGGGTCATGTCAACATCACTAGGCAGAGCCAGGTGCGCTCATTGAAAAATACACACAAAAAAGTTAACGCCAAAGAACTTGTAATTAGCAACATCATTTCTAATCTAATCCTACGAAAGCAAAAAAAAACATTTACAAACGACAAGTAAACAGAAAAAAAAGAATGTGCTAAGTTCAGCCGGGCGGACTCTTGGCAACCCACCACCATGGATTATTCTGCTAAAATGTTTCCAAAACAAGTATAAAGGCGTTAAGTTGGGCTGGGCCGAACTTTGGATACCCACCACCTCGGGTATATATGTAAACCACCTTTCGTCAAAATCCGGTGAAAATGCATACCTTATGCCCCTTAGCAGCTGTATCGAAATATGTTCCGATTTGGACAAAATACTAATAAGTACAAGTCATAGCTCAATTGTGTATAACAAAAAAAAAAAAAAGAACTTTTTGGTGGCCATATCTAAAAATAAACCGATCGCAACCATATACGACACGGATGTCGAAAAGCCTAACATAAGTCACTGTGTCAAATTTCGCACCATGTTGCAGGAAAATGTCGAAGAGCCTAACACAACCCACTGTCCCAAATTTTATGGGCCCAAAACCTTAAATCGAGAAATCGGTCTATATTGCAGCTATATCCAAATCTGGACCGATCTATGCCATATTGCAGAAGTATGTCGAGGGGCTTAACTTAACTCACTGTCCCAAATTTCGGCGAAATCGGACAATAAATGCGCCTTTTATGGGCCCAAAACCTAAAATCGAGAGATCGGTCTATATGGCAGCTTTATCCAAATCTAGACCGATCTGTGCCATATTGCACAAGTATGTCGAGGGGTTTAACGTAACTCACTGTCTCAAATTTCGGCAACATCGGACAATAAATGCGCCTTTTATGGGCTCAAAAACTTAAATCGAGAAATCGATCTATATGGCAGATATATCCAAATCTGGACCGATCAAGGCCAAATTGAAGAATGATGTCGAAAGTCTTAATAAAACTCACTATCCCAAATTTCGGCATAATCGGACAATAAATGCGCCTTTTATGGGCCCAAAACCTTAAATCGAGAGATCGGTCTACATGGCAGCTATTGTATATCCAAATCTGGACCGATCTGAACCAAATTGAAGAAGAATGTCGAAGGGCTTATCTCAACTCAATGTCCCAAATTTGGGTGAAACCGGGCAATAAGTGCACCTTTTAGGGCCCAAAACCTAAAACGGAGAGATCGGTCTATATGGCAGCTATATCCAAATCTGGACCGATCTGTGCCATATTGCAGAAGTATGTCGAGGTGCCTAACACAACTCACGGTCCCAAATTTCGGCGAAATCGGACAATAAGTGCGCCTTTTATGGGCGTAAAACCTTAAATCGAGAGATCAGTCTATATGGCAGCTATACCCAAATCTGGACCGATCTGGGCCAAATTGAAGAAGAATGTCGAAGGGCCTAACACAACTCACTGTCCTAAATTTCAGCAGAATCGCCTAATAAATGTGGCTTCTACAGGCCTAAGACTCTAAATCGGCGGATCGGTCTATATGACAGCTATATCCAAATCTGGACCGATTTCGGCCAAATTGAAAAAGGATGTCCAAGGGCCCAATGCAACTCACTGTCCCAAATTTCAGCAAAATCGAATAATAAATGTGACTTTTATGGGCCTAAGACCTTAAATCGGCGGATCGGTCTATATGGGGGCTATATCAAGATATAGTCCGATATAGCTCATCTTCGAACTAAACCAGCTTATGGACAAAAAGAGAACCTGTGCAAAATTTCAGGTTAATATCTCTATTTTTAAAGACTATAGCGTGTTTTCAACAGACAGACGGACGGACATGGCTAGATCGTCTTAAATTTTTACGCAGATTATAGGGTCGGTAATGGATATTTCGATGTGTTGCAAACGGAATGACAAAATGAATAAACCCCCATCCTTCGGTGGTGGAAATAAAAAAATTTCAGCTTCCAGGGACTCAAAATGCATAGCCAGGAAATTGGTTTATATGGGAGCTATATCAAGTTGCAAACCGATTTTCACCATACTTGACACAATCGTTGCAAGTCGTATCACAACAGTGCATGCCAATTTCAGCCAAATGGGAGAAAAATTGCAGCTTGTAAGAGCTCAAGAAATCAAATCGGAAAATCGGTTTATATGGCAGCTATATCCAAATCTAAACCGATATGATCCATGTGCTATCACCAACGACCTACATCAGCAAGGAGTATTTGTACAAAATTTGAAGCGGCTAGCGCATTCAACCGCTATAGAAATTTCCACAGACGGACGGACATGGCTAGATAGACTCCGAATGTCGATACGATGTCAAATCTTGAGATCGGAATATATGTATATACATTATGGGGACGCAGATCAATATTTCGAGATGTTACAAACGGCATGACGAGATTAATACACCCCTCCATCCAATGGCGGTGGGTATGTGTAAAAACAGTAATTAAGGGGATGCCTGAACAACCTTCACAAAAATGTTAATCATCTTGAATTGGGTCAACAGTCATTAACACAACAAGCTTACTGTGAAATCCTCGAAAAAGCTAAAGAAATAAACAATTAAACTTGTTTCTTTTATGTCTCTGCGATTATAAGCACAAAATAAAGTTAAAACACCTCATGCCCTAAGAGAATTTGTAAATAATGATAAATTTCTAACAGAACATCAAAGAAAACGGGAAACTCAATTAACATGTTATCTATGTTACACCTAAAAGTATGCTACACATTTTTAAAGCACACAAGCTTACCAAATTTAAGTTATAAAGATGTCAATGAGAAAACATTGTTGGGTAGGCATGGGCAAACAGTCAGTAAGAGCCACAATGCGACAAAGTTTTTGATCAAATTGAGTTGTTAATTTTTGAAATTTTGTAAAGAGTAGCAGAGGAAGAATAAAACAAAAGCACGTTGCTGTTTCTGCCTATACAGCCTCGGTTTAGTGTATTAGTCTAAAGTCTAGTGTTTGCACCCATAATACTGGGATGGGTATGAGTGGCAGTCACTTGGGCAATTTTGAGTCCATTGTGATAGTTCAAAAAGATAATAAATTCGTAATCGTTGCGCAAAAGTAAAGCATTTGAGCTAAGCCCATGACCCCAAAGAATACTCTGTCATTCAGCTTGCAACACATAATTCTTAGACGACCTGTCCGTCTGTCGTAAGGGCCGAATCTTGGGAACCCACCATAATGGATTCTGCTTTCAATTTCCACAATTGAGTTTAGTTGGACATATGAAGCTTCTAGCAGAAGTGGAGGACAGTTTCTGTGGGACCCATATCAGGTTATAGACCGATTGGGACAATATTTAGCACGTATGACCACCACACAGATAATTCGCGCCCCAGCGTTTCAGGTCTGGCTGGTCATGGCTGACCCCGTCGAATGCTTTCGATGGGACCGTCCTATCATATGGCCTGGACTGATTGAAGCCACGATAAATTTGAGCGGTGATGGCATGCAAAGCAGTTGTTTTGCTGTAAAGACTTCGAATCCATGTTGATGCTCGGCGAATGAAAAATCTCTAACGAGGCTCAGCCGGAGTAGTCCCTCAAGCATCTGGGCTACTAGTGAGCGCTCCGTGCAACGAATCACGACCTTCTGCGAGTACCACTGCTTGCACCAGAAAATTGGGCAGCACTCCTCATAATACTGATATGAGACCAAAAAAGTTCTAAGTCGATTTAGCCATGTCCGTTCGTCTGTCGAAAGTACGCTTAATTTCGAACGAGTAAAGTTAGGCGTTTTACTGTGTATTGTGGATACCATGATAAGAGTAGGACATCCAGCGTACTGCTCAAATACAAAGAGCATGCCTATGTCAAGGGAAGGTCGGTGGAGACTGCCCTGCACGAGGTTGGCATCATTCGATGCCAAAACGTACACCCTGGAGGTATGCATTGACATCGAGGGGGTTTTTAACAATGAGGGGACCGACACTCTGATCCAATCCTTAGGCCAGTACCTGCTGGATCCGGTCCTTAGAGACTGAATAAACCATGTGCTAAGGAACAGATGGATAAATTGTGTGTCCCATGGCATAATTATAAGGGAGAAAGTGGCACAAGGCACGCCACAGGGGCGCATTTTATCACCACTCCTAAATGACCTATTACGGACCACCATAAATGACCTATTACGGATGTTGACTGAGGAGGGATTTGAACCCGTCTGCTACGCAGACGATGTTTCAATACTTTTAAGGGGTAAAGATCCAAACCAGCTATGCAGAAGGGCCGAAACGGTCTTGCATATGACATATGACTGGGCTAGACTCAGAGGTCTCAATGTTAACCCTAGAGAAGACGAGCCTGTTCGTCTGTGATATGCCTGTTCAGGAGGAAGACGAAGGTGGGCCAATTTAACGCAGCACGTTTCCTCAATAAGACGATTTTGTTATTTGACAAGGTCAAATATTTAGGTGTGATCTTGGACAGGAAACTGAAAAATAGTGGGCAATATATAGACGGGCTGTAGGCTCGAAATGGGGCCTGAATTCGAGGATAGTCCACAGGCTCTACAGGAACGTGTTATTATTGCCCGATTTCGCAGAATTTTAAAACAGTGGGTTATTTTAAGCCTCCCGACATCTGACGTAAATATGGTTAAGATAGGTCCATATTTAGATATAGCTGTCATATAGACCGATCTCCCGATAAAGGGTCTGAAGACCATAAAAGCTTTATTTATTACCCGATTTCGCTGAAATTTGCAACAGTGTGTTATTTTAAGCCTTCCGACATCTGACCTACGTATGGTTTAGACTGGACTATATTTAGATATAGCGGTCATATAGACCGATCTCCAGATAAAGGGTCTGGAGGCCATAAAAGCCTTATTTACCACTAGATTTCGCTGAAATTTGCAACAGTGGGTTATTCTAAGCCTCCCGACGTCTGACCTGTATATGGTTAAGATCGGTGCATATTTAGATATAGCTGTCATGTAGACCGATCTCCTGGTAGGGGGTCTGAAGGCCATAAAAGCTTTATTTATTAGCCGATTTCTCTGAAATTTGCAAGAGTAAGTTATTTTAAGCCTCCCGACATCTGACTTAAATATGGTTTAGATCGGACTATATTTAGACATAGTCGCCATATAGACCGATCTCAAGATAAAGGGTCTGAAGGCCATAAAAGCTTTATTTATTAGCCGATTTCTCTGAAATTTGCAAGAGTAAGTTATTTTAAGCCTCCCGACATCTGACTTAAATATGGTTTAGATCGGACTATATTTAGACATAGTCGCCATATAGACCGATCTCAAGATAAAGGGTCTGAAGGCCATAAAAGCTTTATTTATTACCCGATTTTGAGGAAATTTGCAACAGTGGGTTATTTTAAGCCTCCCGACATCTGACTTAAATATGGTTAAGATCGGTCCATATTTAGATATAGCTGCCATATAGACCGATCTCCCGATAAGGGGTCTATTGCCCATAAAAGCTTTTTTTATTACCCGATTTCGTTGAAATTTGCAACAGTGGGGTATTTTAAACCTCCCGACGTCTGACCTAAATATGGTTAAGATCGGTCCATATTTAGATATAGCTGCGATATATACCGATCTCCCTATAAAGGGTCTGAAGACCACAAAAGCTTTATTTATTACCCGATTTCCCTGAAATTTGAAACAGTGAGTTTTTCTGAGCCCCACGAGGTGGTGGGTATCCAAAGTTCGGCCCGGCCGAACTTAATGCCTTGATTATATATTTTATTTCTGAGATTTATCTTAAAGACTCTTTCCGTTTTTTAATCTGTCCTATTAAAGGACGCATACACAGCTTCTCGACTACCGTATTGAGGGATAAATTTCAAATAAACTTTTCCTATTAAAATAACTGTTGCGTAGAAAATTTTCAACAAATGCTGATATAAATCAAAAACTTTTCAGGTACGGTTACGAACAAAATGGATATGCTAATACTTTATTCTAGATACCAGTATTGTAAAGCGAGGAAAATCCTCAAAACATTTCACTTAGGGCAATGTTAATAACCCCCTTATGTATTGAAATGTTGGTTGGATAAACCCGAAATTAGTTTCATTTGCCACCGCCTCCGCCACCGTTCTTGGAATTCAACTTTTAGCAGTCATCTTGTAATAAAATACAACAGTTTAAGCACTTTTTGTAGGCACTTAAACCGTGGCAAAAGTAACTTTTCTTGTTTACATTGTAAGGAGAATTCTATTTGCATTAATCAAAAAAAAAAAAAAAAGATAACAACTAAAGGAAAAAGTTTTGCCTGTTGCAAAACTCAACAACGGGGGAAGGTGTGAATAACCCAAAATGTTAAACCTAAAGAATAAGACAATGAATGGTGTTATCATCTCCAAAGATTGGCGGCAGTTTAGTTTTGAGCTAACATTTCCTCCAGTTAAAAATAAATTTGTTGTACATGCAATTTTTTAAACTTTTTACCATGCTAGAGTTAAGGTATGCCTATAACCGCTTCTCTTCGAATAAGGCATTAGGCAGCCGTATACTTGAGACATGATTTTAGTAAAAGCGAATGTTTGAGAGTCCCTTAAGAGGATGCCTATATCACAAAATGGCCTTTTAAAGTATTGCTTGGCATTTGTATTGATTTCGGTTTTGTTTTTCTCTTTATCTAAAGCTTTGCCAATGATATTCAATTAAAACTGTCAACAGCTAAATACGCTCCAAACAAAGTTCGTTATTCGTAACGAATCGGGTTTTTCAATAAGAGCGCTACAGAAGTTTTTTTTTTAATAAAACAAAAACGGTTGTGTTAGTCAATGAATTTCTGTGAAAGTACGTTCGATGCCATTCATACATAATGGCATCAAACGTACTTTCATTGACATCCAAAACCCAGCTCGATTTCGGGCACGCTTGCAAAAGTCCAGACGGTTGTCAAGCATAAGTCGGGCAGTAAGGAAAGGCAAATGTCGGGCGGAGCCGACTATATAATACCCTACACCTACCCTACAATTATATATTCGGGCAATATATAAAATATTTATGTATATGAGAGCTATATCTAAATCTGAACCGACAATTAAACAGATCGTTTGAAAATTTTTGTTACTACGGCCATTTAAGTGCAAATCCGCCGATAAATATGTATGGGTGCTACATCCAAATCTGAACCGATTTTGATGAAATCTCGCACATATATTAAGATCAGTAGCAAAACAATCGGTGCCAAATTTTGTGCAGATCGGTTGAAAATTGTAGCTACTACGGCAATTTAAGTGCAAAGCGGGCGATACGTATATATGGGAGCTATATCTAAATCTGAACCGATTTAGATGAAATTCTACAGATATGTTAAGATCAGTAACAGAACTGTCTGGGCCAAATTTTGTGCAGATCGGTTGAAAAAAGTAGCTTCTACGGCCATTTAAGTGCAAATCGGGCTATACATATATATGGGAGCTATATCTAAATCTGAACCGATTTTGATGAAATCTTGCAAATATGTTAAGATCACGAGCAAAACAACCCGTGCAAAATTTTGTGCAGATCGGTTGAAAATTTTAGCTACTACGGCCATTTAAGTGCAAATCGGGCGATACATATATATGGGAGCTATATCTAAATCTGAACCGATTTTGATGAAATTTTGCAAATGTATTAAAATCAGTAACAAAACTGTCCGTGCCACATTTTGTGCAGATCGGTTAAAATTTGTAGCTACTATGGCCATTTAAGTGCAAATCGCGCGATACATATATATGGGAGCTACATCTAAATCTGAACCGATTTTGATGAAATCTTGCAGATATGTTAGGATCAGTAATAAAACTGTCCGTGCCAAATTTTGTGCATATCGGTTGAAAAAAGTAGCTACTGCGACCATTAAAGTGCAAATCGGGCTTTACATATATATGGGAGCTATATCTAAATCTGAACCGATTTGGATGAAAATTTGCAGATATGTTAAAATCAGGAACAAAACAATCCGTGCCAAGTTTTGTGCAGTTCGGTTGAAAGTTGTAGCTACAGCGTCCATTGCAGTGCAAATCGGGCGATACATATATATGGGAGCTATATCTAAATCTGAACCGATTTTTATCAAAATCAATAGGGCGTGTCCTTGGGCCAAAAAAGTAATATGTGCAAAATTTCGTGATGATTGCACATCAAATACGACCTGCACTTTTATTACAAGAATACAAAGACTCACAGACGGACAGACGGACATGGCTAAATCGAATCAGAAAGTGATTCTGAGTCAATCGGACTATCTATAATACCCTGTACCACAGTGCTGGTGTAGGGTAAAATAAGGGGCCTCCTTTTTATAGCCGAGTCCGAATGACGTGCCGCATTTCCATTCACAGTAACGTGCTGATCATCACGGAAGAAGTACGGCCCAATGACGCCGCCGGCCCATAAACCGCACCAGACCCTTAATCGGCACAGCGGTCTATATGACAGCTATATTTAAATACAGTCCGATCTTTGCCATATTTGGGTCGGATAGTGGGTGGCCTAAAACTACTTAGTGTTTCAAATTTCAACGAAATCGGGTAATAAATGTAGAGCTTTTATGGGCTTCAGACCCTTTATCGGCAGATCGGTCTATATGACAGCTATATCTAAATATAGTCCGATCTGAAGCATATTTGGGTTCTATGTTAGGAGGCGTAAAACTACTTAACGTTTAAAATTTCAGCAAAATCGGGTAATAAATAAAGCTTTATGGGCTTCAGACCCTTTTTTGGGAGATCGGACTATATAGCAGCTATATATAAATATATTCCGATCTGAACCATATTTGGGTCCTATGTTAGGAGGCGTAAAACTACTTACTGTTTTAAATTTCGGCGAAATCGGTTAAAAAGTAAAGCTTTAATGGGCTTTAGACCCTTTATCGGCAGATCGGTATATCTATATATAAGTATAGTCCGATATGGACCATATTTGGGTCTGATGTCGGGAGGCCTAAAACTACTCACTATTTTAAATTTCAGCACAATCGGATGAAAAATAAAGCATTTATGGGCATTAGACCCTTTATCGGAAAATCGGTCCATATATCGCAACTATATCTAAATATGGTCCGATTTGGCTCGTTTAAAAACTTAACCAGCGTGCTTCAAAAAAACGTATCTGTGCCAAATTGCAGCTCAATATCTCAATTTTTGAAGGCTGTTACGGACAGACGAATAGACGGACACCGGATAGACGGACAAACACACTGACATCGTTAAATCGTCTTAGAATTATACGACGATCCGAAATATATATACTTTGTAGGGTCGGAAATTGATATTTCAATGTTTTGCAAACGGAATGACTAAATGAATATACTCCCATCCTGTGGTGGAGGGTGTAAAAAAAACCCAAAAATTAGTATTTGGGAAAAAAATTAAATATGAGCTATATTATTATACCCTCCACCATAACATGGGGGGTATACTAATTTCGTCATTCTGATTGTAACTACTCGAAATATTCGTCTGAGACCCTATAAAGTATATATATATTCTTGATCGTCGTGAAATTTTATGTCGATCTAGCCATGTCCGTCCGTCCGTCTGTCTGTCGAAAGCACGCTAACTTCCGAAGGAGTAAAGCTAGCCGCTTGAAATTTTGCACAAATACTTCTTATTAGTGTAGGTCGGTTGGTATTGTCAATGGGCCATAGCGGTCCATGTTTTGATATAGCTGCCATATAAACCGATCTTGGGTCTTGACTTCTTGAGCCTCTAGAGTGCGCAATTCTTATCCGATTGGGATGAAATTTTGCACGACGTGTTTTGTTATGATATCCAACAACTGTGCCAAGTATGGTTCAAATCGGTTTATAACCTGATAGAGCTGCCATATAAACCAATCTGGGATCTTGACTTTACTTGTTAAAGTATATTTTTGTTAAAATAAATGGGCTTTCTCATCGCAGCAAAAGCAACACCGCAATTATGATTCGAGTCAATGTATTTTGTTGATGCGGTATTTCCATTATCTCTTTATACTCACTCATAACACAGCTGTGGACAAAGACGATGTAAAAGCGGTGCTACACGAAGTATGAACACGAATGTACGATCGTCACTCATATCAGTGTGCAGTGCAGAAATTAACACCGCATCAATTGTGGTGGCGATAGTTACCAAATCCCTCATTTTTATGAGTATATCCCAAATCAGAAAAATACAACCGCTTTCAGTTCTCTGCTCCAGAAGGGGTTTTTATTTCGAAAATGTGTAGCTGTCATATAGCTCCATAACTCCGCATCCGTACCTGGCATGGTCTATATGGGATTATACTTGGATATAGCCTTCATATAGACTAATCTCCCAATTTAAGATATTGATCCCATTAAAGGCCCGACATCTGCCTTAAATATGGATTAGATCGGTTCATATTTAGATATAGCTGTCATATAGACCGATATCCCGATAAAGGGTCTGAAGACCATAAAAGCTTTATTTATTAGTCGATTTCGCTGAAATTGGCAACAGTGGGTTATTTTAAGCCTCCCGTCACCTGACCTAAATATGGATTAGATCGGTCCATATTTAGATATAGCAGTCATATAGACCGATCTGCCGATAATGGGTCTGAAGGCCATAAAAGCTTTATTTATTACCCGATTTCGCTGAAATTTGCAACAGTGGGCCATTTTAAGCCTCCCGATATCTGACCCAAATATGGATTAGATCGGTCCATATTTAGATATAGCAGTCATATAGACTGATCTCCCGATAAAGGGTCTGAAGACCATTAAAGTTTTATTTTTTACCCGATATCGCTGAAATTTGCAACAGTGGGTTATTTTAAGCTTCCCGTCTTCTGACCTAAATATGGATTAGATCGATCCATATTTTGATATAGCTGTCATATAGACCGATCTGCCGATAATGGGTCTGAAGGCCATAAAAGCTTTATTTATTACCCGATTTCGGTGAAATTTGCAACAGTGGGCCATTTTAAGCCTCCCGATATCTGACCTAAATATGGATTAGATCGGTCCATATTTAGATATAGCTACCATATAGACCGATCTCCCGATAAAGGGTCTGAAGACCATTAAAGTTTTATTTTTTACCCGATTTCGCTGAAATTTAAAACAGTTGATTATTTTAAGCCTCCCGACATCTGCCTTAAATATGGATTAGATCGATCCATATTTAGGTATAGCTGTCATATAGACCGATCACCAGATAAAGGGTCAGAAGGCCATAAAAGCTTTATTTATTAGCCGATTTCGCTGAAATTTGCATCAGTGGGCCATTTTAAGCCTCCCAATATCTGACCTAAATATGGATTAGATCGGTCCGTATAGACCGATCTGCCGATAAAGGGTCAAAAGACCATAAAAGCTTTATTTATTACCAGATTTCGCTGAAATTTGAAACAGTGAGTTTTTCTGAGCCTCACAATATCCGACTTTTATACGGTTCAGATCGGTTTATAATTGGATATATCTGCCAAAGAGACCAATATTTTTTTCTAAAAAATTGAAAAGTAACATATATATCAGACCTCTCAATGTCCGTGCAGAATTTGGGTGCTCGAATTTTCACCGGATTGTAACGAAATGGAATTTGCATATGGTGGTGGGTATCCAAAGTTCGGCCCAGCCGAATTTAATGCCTTTTTTTTTTTGTTTTTTTTTTACATCTCTTTAGGCGTCTGACAAAAGGCCAAAAAACCCCCCAAGGCTTAAAGCAACAATGGAAGTAAACAAAAGTCAGCAACAGCATCAAATTTATTGTGTTTTTGCTTTCGTATTTTACAACCACAACAGAAGCTGCACGCACACACACACAAACTGCCATATTTATGATATTAAGAAAAAAGAAAAATTATTTGACATTCTCCAAGTGCAATTTGAGTATTTCTTTGCACATACTCTTTCTCTCTCTCTTTCTTAAAGGAATGCAGATGGCAGAAAAATATTTCAAGAATACCCAACCTCCACAATCGAATAAATTTGCCCAACCACAATGGGAGGGTGTAACAAACGGCGTTCATCGCTTTAAAGGTTTAAGAAAAAAAAAATTTTATGAAATTGAAAAATAGAAATTTAATGGCTATGATTTTGTCCTCTGCAATAAAACACAGGCAAATCGATTGCAAAATATCGCCTCATCAGCAACAACGGAAAGCAACAATTCTTTCGATGATCCTTTGTAGAGATTTTGATGATGAGAAAATAAAATTGCCCAGATTAGTTGTCAGACATGATGAGATGCCAACATGAGATTTTGAATGAGAGCACAATGGTAGGTGAGTACGTGGGCTGTGCTAAGTAGCAAAGCTTAACATACACCGTAGAGCTACAAGTGGGAGAATGATGCAAGTGTGTGCGAGTGTGCCTTGTTTGAGACATATCCGCAAGGCAATTTTTCTTGCCATTCGAGTGTCCTATTGTTTTGTGTCTCCATAACCACTCTCACAAGGGCTCACATTAGTACTTATACCTCGTTATGGCCATTAAACATGCATTATACATGGATTTATAATAATTGAACATGCTGAAACACAACTCCTTTATAATTGGCACATAATCAAATTGAGTTCGAATTCATAATTCAATTGGTTCTCACACACACACACACACACACACAAAAGAAGGCCGATCATTATAATGCACATATATTCAGTTGCGCAACAAATGTTCTCATTAAGATGTCACATAATAATTATAATGAGGATTTATACACTTGGGTTTCTTATAATTTCCCGCGAACACACTCTTGAGAAATTAAGGAAATGCCAAGGCGAGTGGTTTGTTGTTTTCCTAGTAGAGAATTGAAATGAAAAGTTAATCGAATTATTCCCAGTAAAAGCTGATTTAAGATGTGAAATTTTTAGGTTAGGTTGAAAAGAGGGTGCGGATATTAATCCTCTCCATAACACTATGCACATACACCTAGGCCAGTAATCGGCTTGCTGCGCACTTTAACAACTAAAAATTAACCTCCAGAAAGAAAATTATAAGTAAGGAATACCGTGCTACTTACAAAATCTTTAATTGTTTTCCATGCCACGCCCCTAAGTTGGTTCAGGTCTGGTATTGTGTCTCCACCTAAGTACCGGTGTCATTTAGCCGTGAAAGCCATGATAAAGCAAATGCTCCAATGTCTCATTATCTTCCCCGCATGTCCTACACATGCTATCACTGGCCGCACCGATTTTACATAAGTGAGCTCCTCGTCCTATGTGTCCCGTTATAATACCAATAGCTTTACTAACCTCTTTTTTGCTTCCTTTCACTAATAGCCTCGTCTTCTCACGATCTGGATCCCCCCATAGGATTTTCGCCGTCCCACCGTCTGTTTTGCTGTTTCACAGGGTTGCATGCGCATTCGTCGTCCACGTACTTAACTCGGACTGCGTCGACACGAAAGGCTTCGGGTTAAGCAAGTTTATTGACGGCAGTCCTCTGACCTTCACCGCCAAATCGTCTGCCCTTTAATTTCCCCTTACTCCGTTATGGCCCGGCACCCAAACGATGCGGATTTTGCCATTCTCAGAGAAGGCGTTAATCTCCTTCTTCGTAACCCTGTTCGCGCCTTCGCTCAAGGCTCAAGAAGTTAAGACCCAAGATCGGTTTAAAGGGCAGCTATATCAAAACATGGACCGATTTTGAATCATAATTGGCAGAGGTTTGGGAGGGGAGGCCCCTCATACACTTGGTCCCACATTTTGGATATCAGATAGCAATTCTACACCCAAATACCTTTTATTTGAGCCCCATATTGCCAATGGTCGTAAATAAGCCCTGTTTGGGGATGCTTTGGGGAAGGGATGGACCCCCAGAAACTTGGTCCCACATTTGGATATCAGATTCGTATTCTACTTGCAAATACCTTTCATTTGAGTACCATATAGCCATGGTCGGTAACTATGTCTGATTTTGGGGTGTTTTGGGGGGTTGGAGTGGTCCCCCAAAGACTTAGTCCCACAATTGGATATCAAATACGTTTTCTAATCTTCAATACCTTTCATTTGAGTCCCATATTGTCGTGATTGGTGTATATATATATTTGCTTGGTTTTCGTCATTCTAATTTCGTCATTCTATTTGTAACAACCCGAATATTCGTCTATATATTCTTAATCGTCATGTCATTTTAAGTCGATCTAGCCATGTCCGTCCGTCTGTCCGTCCGTGCGTCCGTCTGTCTGTCCGTCCGTCTGTCTGGCGAAAGCACGCTAAAATTCGAAGGAGTTAAGCTAGCCACTTAAAATTTTCCTCAAATACTTTTTATTAGTGTAGGTCGGTTGGTATTGTAAATGGGCCAAATCGGTCAATGTTTTGATATAGCTGCCATATAAACCGATCTTGGGTCTTGACTTCTGGAGCCTCTAGAGGGCGCAATTCTCGTCCGATTTAACTGAAATTTTGCACGTAGTGTTTTGGTTGCACTTCCAACAACTGTGCTTAGTATGATTCAAATCGGTTCATAATCTGGTATAGTTGTCATACAGACCGATCTTGGATCTTGACTTCTTGAGCCTCTAGAGGGCGCAATTCTTATCTGATTTGGCTGAAATTTTGCATGTGGTGTTTTCGTATCACTTCCAATGATTTGTATGATTCAAAACGGTTCATAATCTGGAATAGCTGTGATCTTGACTTCTTGAGCCAATAGAGGGCGCACTTCTCATCCGATTTGACTGAAATTTTGCGGTGTTTTGGTATGTGGAGTGAAGCCTCTAGAGGGCTTCTTGAGCCTCTAGAGGGCTTCTTGAGCCTCTAGAGGCCGCAATTCTCATCCCATTTGGCTGTAATTTTGCACATCGTTTTCACTCATAACCTTCAACATACGTGTCTAATATGGTCTGAATCGATCAATGACTTGATACAGCTTCCAAGCTAAACCGATCTCCCGATTTTACTCTTTGAGCCCCTACAAGGCGCAATTCTTATCCGAATGAACTGAAATATAACACAATGACTTTTACAATGTTCAGCATTCATTTATGGTCCGAATCGGACTATAACTTGATATAGCTCCAATGGCATAACAGTTCTTATTCTATATTTTTTGTTGGCCTAAAAAGAGATACCGCGCATAGAACTCGACAAATGCGATCCATGGTGGAGGGTGTATAAGATTCGGCCCGGCCGAACTTGGCACGCTTTTACTTGCTATAATTAACAACTTGGTATGTTTTTGTTACAACTGTTTCCTGAAATATGCGTTCATAATGTCGAAACAATTTAAAATGGCTCTGAAAGCGCCTCTAAGGCGTTGCATGCTTCACAAAATAAAAATAAATATTAAAAAAAATCAGTTTTATTGTTATTTTTTGTATTTTTTGACACGTTCTCCTCAACGGTACGTGAGTTGTAAATTATCGCGTTTAAAATAAGACGAGAGAATACCCCAATCGGAATGCTATTTTTGATGGCATTCTTTTATGACAGAATTATTTGTAATTTGAATTAGATATAACTTTACGATGTTAAGTACAGTGGGCTAAGTTTGAATATCACAAAGGAAGCGGAATTTTTAAAAATTTTTCGAATTCACATTTTTTTTCTCACAAAATTGCTTGTAAAAATTTAATTTAATGCTTTATGCAATTCTTTAACCAGCTCCCTTGAATAATACAAATATCCCTTCGAAAGGGTTTTATACCAAGAAAAATTTAATTATGTATATAAATTTATTGGACACTAGAAGCTTTCCCTTTTCCATGAACAAATCTTAGATTACCATAAACCTTCGTAGAATTGAGATTGTGTTCATCCTATGCTGATTGTTGTGGCCTTCTCTTTGGCATAGCGAAAGATGGTAGAAGCAAAAATGTGGACTTAAAACATTACCATCATATTTCATCTTCTGTCATTAGGACACTGTGCCTCCCAAAGACAGGATGCAGAATATGAACACCCAAGTGGGCCAACCCCAGGCACGCATTTGTGTACCAGAAAACAATGAAACTTTTTGTGAAAACACAATTCTGCTCTTTTGTGGACAACGAAACAAAAAAATGTATCAGCCTCTGAAAGCTCGTTGTTCCTACCCCATCCCGGTATTTGGAATAAAACACGATTTTTGGCGTTAATGGAATGGAAATAAAGTTTTGCCATTCAACAAGACTGACGTTACGCTTGCGGTATTTCCATTTACAGGACAATAGAAATAAAACAAAGGCATAACACAACAGCAGTGCCCCCTGATTAAAAAACCAAAAAGGAAAAAAACTAAGAGAGCCGGTAGGATTGTAGCACCACCCCCAAAGGGCAAAGAAATTAATTTTCAAAAGCCGTTTCGATCTTGAGCCATACATCGTTTGGCGTCCTTGTATGGAAAAACAGCGCATAATTTCTGTGTAATTTTTCATGAAAACTAAAAATTTATAAATTCCATAAAACTGGCCACGGCTGGTGGTTGCTTAAGCATTTCAATAAATGTGGTAATTTGAAAAAAAAAAAACAAAAAAAATTTCGCAAATGCGAAAATTGAAAATACCACAATCCTGTCACCATCTGTTGGTATGGCGACCATGTCCCTAACATGGCTATCAGTTGAAGCCATTTCAATTATTTTATTGTGAGACTATTCAGACAGACTCCACAACCTCAAGTAGCTCAGGCAGGATTACGGCTTTAACTTTCACTTGGGAACATTGACAGCAAACAAAAGCAATTGTCTGCTAAAATGGTCTATTTTAAGAAATGTCATGGCTACTAAAGCTTACAAATATCTTAGGGTACTCAAATTCGAATTCATTTCAACGAGAAAGAAATGCTGAACAGATGTAACTTTCATTGCAGTAAAGTTTTCACTTGTTGACACAAGTTTTAAGTCAGCAAAGTGAAGTGCACAGAAAAGTTCAGTATTACTACTTGCCACATTATTAACTGGAATCCTTCGCAATATGAAGCAGAGTTGCTTTCTGGGCCACAAAAGCATCTGACTCAGGTTGTATGTATTCTTTGGCTTAAGCAAATAAGTACTTGGGGTTGTATGAGTTATATTAATACAGAGGCCATGGTGAGGTATGATTTATACCAAAAACAAGTAAAAAGGCATTCGGTCTATATGACAGCTATATCGAAATATAGTCCGATCGAAACCATATTTGGGGCGGATGTTGGTAGGTCTAAAACTACCAACTGTTTAAAATTTCAGCAAAATCGGATAATAAATAGGGTTTTTATGGCCTTCAGACCCTTTATCGGGAGATCAGTCTATATGACAGCTATATCTAAATATAGGCCGATCTGAACCATACATAAGTCAGATGTCAGGAGGCTTAAAATAACCCACTGCTTCAAATTTCAGCAAAATCGGTTAAAAAATTAGGTTTTATGGGCTACAGACCGTTTATCGGCAGATCGGTCTATATGACAGCTATATCTAAATATAGTCAGATCTGAACCATATTTGGCTCCAATGTTAGGAGGCCAAAAAATAGTCACTGTTTCAAATTTCAGCGAAATTGGGCAATAAATAAAGCTTTTATGGGCTTCAGACCCTTTATCGGCAGATCGGTCTATATGGCAGCTATATCTAAATATAGGCCGATCTGAACCATATTTGGGTCCTATGTTGGGAGGCTTAAAATAACCCACTGCTTCAAATTTCGGCACAATCGATTAGAAAATAAAGCTCTTATGGGCTTCAGACCCTTTATCGGCAGATCGGTGTATATGGCAGCTATATCTAAATACAGGCCGATCTGACCCACACTTGGGACCTATGTTAGAAGGCCCAAAAAGACTCACCGTTTCAAATTTCAGCACAATCGGTTAAAAAATAAAGCTTTTATGGGCTTCAGACCCTTTATCGGCAGATCGGTCTATATGACAGCTATACCTAAATATAGGCCGATCTGAACCATATTTAGGTCAAATGTTGGTAGGTCTAAAATAACCCACTGCTTCAAATTTCAGCCAAATCCGATCAAAAATAAAGCTTGTATGGCCTTCAGACCCTTTATCGGGAGATCGGTCTATATGGCATCTATATCTAACTATAAGCCGATCTGAACCACACTTGGGACCTATGTTAGAAGGCCTAAAAAGACTCACTGTTTCAAATTTCAACCAAATCGGATAATAAATAAAGCTTTAATGGGCTTCAGACCCTTTATCGGCAGATCGGTCTATATGGCAGCTGTATCTAAATATAGTCCGATCTGAACCATATTCAGGTCAGATGTTGGTAGGCCTAAAACTATTCACTGTTTCAAATTTCAGCGAAATTGGGCAATTTTTGTCCAAAGGCAGGCCAAGTTCAAAAAAGGAATATATCGGAATTTATCTTGATATACCCCCCATATTATCGGTCTGCCGATTTAAGGTCTGAGGCCCATTACAGCTACATCTTTACCCGATTTCGCTGAAATTTGCGACAGTGAGATGCGTTAGCCCTCTCGACATCCTCGTTCAATACGGCTCAGATCGGTTCAGATTTGGATATAGCTGCCATATAGACCGATCTGTCGATTTAGGATATTGGTCCTATAATAGGAGCATTTAATGTCCGATTTCGTAGAAATTGGGTATAGCGTCATCCTTGACATCTTTGTTCAATACGGCCCAGATCGGTCCAGATTCAGATATAGCTGCCATGTAGACCGACCTCTCGATTTAGGATCTTGGGCCCATAAATGGCACATTTATTATCCGACTTGGCCAAAATGGCTCATAAATGGCACATTTATTGTTCGAATTCGCTCAAATTTGGGACAGTAAGTTTTCTTAGGCTTCTCGACATCCTTATTTCATTTGGCCCAGATTGGTCTGGGTTTGGATATAGCTGTCATATATACCGATCTTCCGATTTAAGGTTTTAGATTCATAATGCTGAGTTTATCAACCCATTTTGCTGAAATAAGGCACAATGAGTTGCGTTAGGACCCTTGACACTCGTACCGAGTATGTTCAAGATCGGTCCAAATTTAGATATAGCCGCCATATGTACCGATCTCCCGATTTTTCCATAAGCAGGATTAGCGCGAAGATGGGCTATATCGGACTATATCTTGATATAGCCCGCATATAGACCAATCTGCCGATTTAGGGTCTTAGGCCAATAAAAGTCACATTTATTATCCAATTTTGCTGAAATTTGGGACAGTGAGTTGAGTTAGGCCCGTTGACATCTTTCTTCAATTTGGCCCAGATCGGTCCAGATTTGGCTATAGCTGTCATATAGACCGATCCATCGATATAGGGTCTTAAGCCCATAAAAGCCACATTTGTTATCCGATGTCACCGAAATTTGGGACAGTGAGTTGTGTTAGGCCCGTTGGCATCTTTCTTCAATTTGGCCCAACTCGGTCCAGATTTGGCTATAGCTGTCATATAGACCGATCCATCGATATAGGGTCTTAGGCCCATAAAAGCCACATTTATTATTCGATGTCGCCGAAATTTGGGACAGTGAGTTGTATTAGGCCCGTTGACATATTTCTTCAATTTGGCCCAACTCGGTCCAGATTTGGCTGTAGCTGCCATATAGACCGATATCTCCGTTTAAGACTTTGGACCCATAAAAGGCGCATTTATTGTCCGATTTCGCCGAAATTTGGGACAGTGGGTTGTGTTAGGCCCTTCGATATTTTTCTGCTACTGGGCCTAAATCGTCTCAGATTTGGATATAGCTGTCATATAGACCGATGTCTCGATTTTAGGTTTTAAGCCCAGAAAAGGCGCCTTTATTACCCGATTTTGCTGAAATTTGGAACCGTGAGTTGAGTTAGGCGACATCCTTCGTCAATTTGGCTCAGATAGGTTCAGATTTGAAAATAGCTGCCTATAGACCGATCTCTCGATTTAAGGTTTTGAGCCCATAAAACGAGCATTTATTGTCCAATGTCGCCCAAATTTGGGACAGTGAGTTGTGTTAAGCCCTTCAACAACTTTCTGCAATATGGTCCAGATCGGTTCAGATTTGGCTATAGCTGCCATATAGACCGATATCTCCGTTTAAGATTTCGGACCCATAAAAGGTGCATTTATTGTCCGATTTCGCCGAAATTTGGGACAGTGAGTTGTGTTAGGCTCTTCGATATTTTTCTGCTATTTGGCCCAAATCGGTTCAGATTTGGATATAGCTGTCATATAGACCGATATCTCGTTTTCAAGTCTTGGCCCCATAAAGTGAGCTTTTATAATCCGATTTTACTGAAATTTGACACAGTGACATATTATTAAATTATTAAAAGTTTCCTGTTTATTGACAATGACTTTTGTTGCAATACTGTCCGTTATTGTTGAGTGTATATCAAAGACTACTCATTAGTTAGTTCATTTCAGGGTTCACTTGAATGCTATCTCAAGTTTATTGCATTGTACCCATTTATCCTCCAACCTGTTAATGACAGGATCTCAATTCAAACATTTGCATCGCTGCTAAGTACTTGATTACGTCCACCGGTTGTAGGAAACGGATATGAAAACGAAATATGAATTGAATCGAGAGTGCAAGCCCTGAAGGCAGCTACCGTGCAGTGGTAGAGATTTCCTTCAATGACATTAACATTCCGTTTTAAGATACAATTTTAATTTTATTGCATTCAGAGCAGAGATTCTTGTTGTGACAATGCCTCCTTGTGCCAAACAAAAAAAAAACAACATTTCTGCTTTCTTTGGAAACATGTAAAAAAAGTCCTAGAATAGCATTGCTTCCTTTTGCGACAATCGCCATCTTTCTCGTTTTCCTGTAAAAAAATTCTTGGGCTCCTTTCTTCTTGCTTCTGGTGATGTTATGGTAATGTTCCTTGTTTTTGCTGCTATCATTGGTTGTTTTTTTTTTTTTTTTTGAGGCAATGGGATATGGTTTTGTGTTACGATTGTTCCTGTTTCTATGTTTGCTCGCTTTCTCAGCTGCCGCAGTAAAAAAGTTCTGTTATAAAATTATTTATGGCCACAACGGTGAATGGCGGATTATGCGGCAAACGAATGTTGAATTGAAGAAAGCATAACGCCTCTGTCGTCAATCTCACCATTATCATCATCCACAATGTTAATAACAAATCTCCGACGAATGGAAACCAATTTAAATTTGTTATTACTTTATAAAATTTTATTGTTGTTCGGTTTCAAACAAAACACGTTTGCTTTTTTTTATGTTTTCTAACGGAAATTTGCTTTTGTGTTCTTTTTTTAATGGTTTTGTCAAAACAGTACTACTAGCATGTTTACGCAAAACTTCACTTGCCTATGTGGCATACCCCAGAAACTCCAAAAGGCCAAAACCAACAAATGTGAAAAATGAAATAAGCAATCACATGTGCTCAATGAAAATGCAAAAGGTTCCAACCATCGTTTTTATTAGACAACTAAAATCAACTTACACACAGAAATCAAATTCAAATGGTAGACAATTTAGCGATGGCCAGCCTTTACGGTAGCGTTGATGGCAAGTCACATGTATTCGTATGCTCTCTTTCGCAGGGATATACGCATAGTTTTTATTTTAAAAACAATGATTTTTATTGAATAATCGTTTGGAAGGCATAAAAAGAATTTAAGTTTTCTTATTTTATGTTTATTTAGGCAGAAAAATTATTTTTTATATCTTGAGAGAGTTAAAAATTCTTTAAGAGAGTATTTCAGATGTAAAAACACCTTTTCACTTTGGGAATCACTGCTCTAAATCTGTGATGGGCAAACTAACACAGTTGAAAATGCCAAATTGTGTTTGTGTGAGGGGCGGTAAAACCCAAACAATCAACCAAGTGTAAAATAACAACAATGCAATGTAAACCCTGTAAGATGTCTGGGGCTAAATGTCCCCAAGTCAACACTTTTGTCTACTATGTATGTGACATTGTCACCAAATTGTCTACAGTCTTGTCTACACTGTTTTTATTGACAGTTGACAAACTATAATTTATTTTATTTTTTAAACAGTTTCTCAATTGTTTTGTTAAAAATATTTTTGCTGGTTCATACATCCTTTCGATAAAAAGGAAACAAGTTCTGTCAATGACATTTTGAAATATAACAAATAAAAAGGCGTTAAGTTCGACCGGGCCGAACTTTGGATACCCACCACCTCGGGTTTATATGTAGACCATCTTTCATCAAAACCGGGTGAAAAATGCATACCTTCTGCCCCATAGTAACTATATCGAAATATGTTCCGATTTGGACCAAATACAAATAAGTACTAGTCATTGTTCAATTATATATAACAAAATATTGGCCTTTTCAGAAGCTTTATTTAAAAATAAGCCGATCTGAACCATATACGACACGGATGAGCAAAAGCCTAACATAAGTCAATATGTCAAATTTCAGTGAAATCGGATTACAAATGCGCCTTTTATGGGGCAAAGACTTTAAATCGAGATATCGGTCTATAGGGCAGCTATATCCAAATCTGGACCGATTTACTCCAAGTTGCAGAAAAATGTCGAAGAGCCTAATACAACTCACTGTCCCAAGTTTCGGCGAAATCGAACAATAAATGCGCATTTTATGGGCCCGAAACCTTAAATCGAAAGATCGGTCTATATGGCAGTTATATCTAAATCTGGACCGATCTGTGCCATATTGCAGAAGTATGTCGATTTCGGCGCCATCGGACAGTAAATGCGTCTTTTATGGGCCTAAAACCTTAAATCGAGAAATCGGTCTATATGACAGCTATATCTAAATGTAGACCGATCTGAACCGAATTGAAAAAGAATGTCGAGGGGCTAATCTTAACTCAATGTCCCAAATTTCGGCGAAGTCGGACAATGAATGCGCCTTTTATGGGGCCTAAAACCCTAAATCGGCGTATGGGTCTATATGGCAGCTATACCCAAATCTGGACCGATTTGGGCCAAGTTGCATAAAAATGTAGAAGAGCATAACACAACTGATTGTCCCAAATTTTAGCAAAATCGGATAATAAATGTGGCTTTTATGGGCCCAAAACCTTACATCGAGAGATCGGTCTATATGGCAGCTATATGCAAATCTGAACCAATCTGGGCCAAATTGAAGAAATATGTTGAAGGATCTAACACAACTCAATGTCCCAAATTTTAGCAAAATCGAACAATAAATGCGCCTTTTTTAGGCGCAAGACCTTAAATCGAGAGATCGGTCTATATGGCAGCTATATCCAAATCTGAACCGATCTGTGCCATATTGCAGAAATATGTCGAGTTGCCTAACACAACTCACTGTCCCAAATTTCGACGCCATGGGACAGTAGATGCGCCTTTTATGGGTCCAAAACCTTAAATCGACAAATCGGTCTATATGACAGCTATATCTAAATGTAGACCGATCTGAACCAAATTGAAAAATAATGTCGAGAGGCTAAGCATAACTCACTGTCCTAAATTTCGTCGAAATCGAACAATAAATGCGCCTGTTATGGGCCTAAAACCCTAAATCGAGAGATCGATCTATATGGCAGCTATATCTAAATCTGGACCGATTTGGGCCAAGTTTCATAAAAATATAGAAGAGCATAACACAATTCACTGTCCCAAATTTCAGCGAAATCGGATAATAAATGTGGCTTTTATGGGCCGAAGACCTTAAATCGGACGATCGGTCTATATGGCAGCTATATCCAAATCTGAACCGATCTAGACCAAATCGAATAAGGATGCCGAAGGGCCTAACACAACTCAATGTCCCAAATGTTGACAAAATCGGACTATAAATGCGCCTTTTTTGGGCGCAAGACCTTAAATCGAGAGATCGGTCCATATGGCAGCTATATCCAAATCTGAACCGATCTAGACCAAATTGAAAAAATATGTCGAAGGGCCTAAGGCAACACACTGTCCCAAATTTCAGCAAAATCAGACAATAAATGTGGTTTTTATGGGCCTAAGACCCTAAATCGGAGGATCGGTCTATATGGCAGCTATATCCAAATCTGAACCGATCTGAGCCAAATTGAAGAAATATGTTGAAGGGCCTAATGCAACTCAATGTCCCAAATCTTGACAAAATCGGACTATAAATGCGCCTTTTTTGGGCGCAAGACCTTAAATCGAGAGATCGGTCTATATGGGGGCTACATCAAGATATAGTCCGATATAGCCCATCTTCGAACTTAACCTGCTTATGGAACAAAAAAAAAGGAGTTTAAGAAACCATTATTTTGTGTTATTTTTTGTGCAGAGATATTAGGGATAATGAAAGATACTACATCCGCCGAGAAGTCTATGTGACTCTCTAACCCTGGGATTTCAATAAAAACTACAGCTCCAGTGTCCCTCATTCAGCTTGGAACAATCCGTGTAAATATGGGACCGAAAAAGTTCGGGTCGCCCCAATCACAAAGTTACCTCTCCGAGAAGACAAACTCCAAGTCGCCATCTAAGAACGTTGCCAACGTCACGTAATTGTCGCACTCCATCGGCCTACCGCTGAACAAGTGAGTGCCCGAAATCCGAAGAGAGTGTGTGAGAGTGACTGTCTCAGTCAGAATACTACTCAACGCACCGCCCTCCTCGTACAAGTACAAAGGTCTCAGATCAAGTTTCTCATTCAGTGCTGCTCTTGGAGCACTCCTCCTCGCGATGCGTCGACCGAACAAGGCCACACAAAGTTGGTTACACTGTACGTGGGCTACGAGCGAGCATAGACATTTATGTGCGGTAGTGTGTTGTTGCCCAGATTTCACTATTGGGCCCACTTCGAGTGCATTTATCAACCGATCTTATTAAAGTTTCCTATTTGTCTCTCTGCGCTCTTTTATTTTGATCTTTAAAAATTTTCCGTTCTTTTTCGAACATATTCGAGCTCATGATCATATTCAATGCTTTCTATTCAAAAAAAAGCATAGCAAAGAGCTTATAAATGCTAGGCAGGGAGTGCTGTTTTTCAAAACGCTTTGACTGGCATGGTGGATCGCGATTTCTGATATGCCATGTATCTTCATCAACAACTTTGTCAAATGATCAAAGGTGGTCTACATACCCAACGACTATTGAGTGCGTGTAGGGTATGCCTTGGTTTTAAAACAAGGCCCAGCAAGTCCTCAAACTCTGCTTAACGCAGCAAAAGAGAAGAAAGCCTTACTTTTCACCATTCGGTATAAACTATTAACCAATGCAAAGAACAACAAACAAAAACCAACATTGACTAACTGTTTGGATTGTCTACTTGAAAATTCTTTGAATGTCAATGAAAGTGACTTTTATACCCACCACCCTAGGATGGAGTTATATTAGTCTAGTCATTCCGTTTGTAACACTTCGAAATGTTGATCTGCGACCCCATAAAGTATATATATTCTGGATCGTCTCGAAGTTCTGAATCGATCTGGCAATATCCGTCCATCCGTCTGCAGAAATCATGATGAGGCGCTCTTGAAATTTTGCACCGAGGATTGCAAATGGGTCATATCGGTTCAAAATTTGGATATACACCCCATATAAACCGATTCCCGGATTTGACTTCTTAAGTCCTTAGAAGCCTCAGTTTTCATCCGATTTGGATAAAATTTGGAATAAAGGTTTGTGTTATGACTTTTAGCATCCACGCCAAGTATGATCCGAATCGGTCTATTAACAGATATAGCCCCCATATAAACCGATCCCCCGATTTGACTTCCTGAGCTCCTAGAAGCCTTGGTTTTCATTTGATTTGGCTGAAATTTGGAGCAAAGACTTGTGCTGTGACTTCTAGTGTACCTGGTAAGTATGATCCGAATCGATCTATAAACAGATATAGCATCCACGCCAAGTATGATTCCAATCGGTCTATTAACAGATATAGCCCCCATATAAACCCATCCCCCGATTTGACTTCTTGAGCCCCTAGAAGCCTCAGTTTTCATTTGATTTGGCTGAAATTAGGAATAAAGACTTGCGTTATGACTTTTAGCATTCACACCAAGTATGAACCGAATCGGCCTATAAACAGATATAGCTCCCATATAAACCGATCCCGGAATTTGACTTCTTGAGCCTCTAGAAGCCTCAGTTTTCATTTGATTTGGCTAAAATTTCGAACAAGGACTTGTGTTATGACTTCCAACATCCATGCCAAGTATGATCCGAATCGGTCTATAGACAGATATAGGTCCCATATAAACCGATTCCCGGATTTGACTTCTTGAGCCCCTAGAAGCCTCAGTTTTCATTCGATTTGGCTAAAATTTCAAACAAGGACTTGTGTTATGACTTCCAATATTCATGTCAAATATAATTCGAATCGGTCTATAAACAGATATAGCCCCCATATAAAACGATCCCTGAATTTGACATCTCGAGCCCCTAGAAGCCTCATTTTTCATTTGATTTGGCTGAAATTTGGAGCAAGGACTTATGTTTTGACTTCCAACATCCATGCCAAGTATGATGCGAATCGGTCTATAAACAGATATAGCCCCCATATAAACCGATCCCCCGATTTGACTTCTTGAGTCCATAGAAGCCTCAGTTTTTATTCGATTTGGTTGAACAATGACTTGTGTTATGACTTCTAGCCACATTGACCTACTGCATAGCGACGAGCCGGTTCGTTTGGTATGTCTGCTTTATTTTGATCTTCAAAACCTTTCCGTGATATTTCGAACCTATTTCAGCACACACTGTCTTACATTCATAAGTTTTTATACCCTCCACCGTAGGATGGGGGTATACTAATTTCGTCATTCTGTTTATAACTACTCGAAACATTCGTCTGAGACCCCATAAAGTATATATATTCTTGATCGTCGTGACATTTTATGTCGATCTAGCCATGTCCATCCGTCTGTCTGCCCGTCCGTCTGTCTGTCGAAAGCACTCTAACTTTCAAAGGACTTAAGTTAGGCGCTTTAAATTTTGCACAAAAACGTTCTATTAGTGTAGGTCGGTTGGGATTGTAAAAGGGCCATATCGGTCCATGTTTCGATATAGCTGCCATATAAACCGATCTTGGGTCTTGACTTCTTGAGTTATAGAGGGCTCAATTCTAGTCCGATTTGAATGAAATTTCGCACCACGTGCTTTGTTATGATATCCAATAACTGTGCCAAGTATGGTTTAAATCGGTCCATGTTTTGATATAGCTGCCATATAAACCGATCTTGGGTCTTGACTTCTTGATCCTCTAGAAGGCGCAATTCTTGTCCGATTGAAATGAAATTTCGCACCACGTGTTTTGTTATAATATCCAATAACTGTGCCAAGTATGGTTCAAATCGGTCTATAACCTGACATAGCTGCCATATAAACCGATCTTGGGTCTTGACTTCTTGATCCTCTAGAAGGCGCAATTCTAATCCGATTTGAATGAATTTTTGCACGAAGTATTTTGTTATGATATCCAACAACTATACCAAGTATGGTTCAAATCGGTTCATAACCTGACATAGCTGCCATGTAAACAGATCTTGGGTCTTGACTTCTTGAGCTTCTAGGGGGCGCAATTCCTATCCGATTTGGCTGTAATTTGGCATGACGTATTTTATTCTTATTTTCAACAAATGTGTCAAAAAAAAAGGTTCAAATCGCTTCATAACCTGATATAGCTGCCATATAAACCAATCTAGGATCTTGACTTCTTGAGTCTCTAGAGGTCGCAATTATTATCCGATTTGCCTAAAATTTTGTACGACGGGTCCTCTCATGACCATCATGGTTTATGATGGTCTGAATCGGTCTATAGCCTGATACAGCTCCTATATAAATCGATCTCTCTATTTTACTTCTTGAGCCCTTAAAGGGCGCAATTCTTATTCGAATTGGCTGACATTTTTCTCAGGTCTCCAACATATAATTTAATTGTGGTCCAAACCGGACCATATCTAGATATCACTCTAATAGCAGAGCAAATCTTTTTCTATATCCGGTTTTGCCTAAGAAGAGATGTCGAGAAAAGAACTCGACAAATGCGATCCATGGTGGAGGGTATATAAGATTCGGCACGGCCGAACTTAGCACGCTCTTACTTGTTTGCTATGATTTTCTTTGAATAAAAACCATTGAATATGATCTCGAGCTGAAATATATTCGAAAAAATCACAGAAAAGTTTCTTATTTCTACTTTCTTTTGTTTAAGCATTTCGTTTTTGGAGTCATACATTGGACACCCATCTTTGCACAAGTTGACACAAAGTCTTGTAGTATCAGCATTGTTTGTTATTCTAGTTTGCATTTCACCTAGCGTTATATTTGTACAAAAAAAATGAGAAAAATAAAACTTTAATTCAAATGTATTCTGAGAAAATCAAAAATGACTGTTGTTATGCCAGTCGAAATTGAGTCTTATTGGAGATGGCATTCACAACAAGACAGAAAAGAATTGGCATGGCATCTATTGAAACTGAATTAATCTCTGTTGCTTCTATTTATATTTAACCAATAATAACAAATAAGACAAATGTGATCAAATATTCAAGTACACAAACATAGGTAGATGCGTTTAGTATTTGACACGGATGTTGGGGATTTATTAAAATTCCCTATTTCAAATTTAAGCAAGTCATAGTTTGATTCGGACCATAAATGCATTGAATGTTGAACATTGTAGAAGTCATTGCTTAATATTTCAGTACATTCGGATTGCGCCTTGTAGGGTCTCAAGAAGCAAAATTGGGAGATCGGTTTATATGGAAGCTGTATCAAGCTATAGATCGATTCAGACCATATTTCGCATGTATGTTGCGCCCTCTAGCGGCTCAAAAAGTCAAGATCCCAGATCGGTTTATATGGCAGCTATACCAGGTTATATACCGATTTGCGTCATACTTAGCACTTGGAAGTCATAACAAAACACCTCATAATGAGCATTGCGCCCTCTAACGGCTCAAGAAGTCAAGATCCCAGATCGGTTTATATGGCAGCTATACCAGGTTATATACCGATTTTCGCCATACTTAGCACAGTTATTGGAAGTCATAACAAAACACCTCATGATGAGCATTGCGCCCTCTAGCGGCTCAAGAAGTCAAGATCCCAGATCGTATTATATGGCAGCTATACCAGGTTATATACCGATTTGCGCCATACTTAGCACAGTTATTGGAAGTCATAACAAAACACCTCATGATGAGCATTGCGCCCTCTAGCGGCTCAAGAAGTCAAGATCCCAGATCGTATTATATGGCAGCTATACCAGGTTATATACCGATTTGCGCCATACTTAGCACAGTTATTGGAAGTCATAACAAAACACCTCATGATGAGCATTGCGCCCTCTAGCGGCTCAAGAAGTCAAGATCCCAGATCGTATTATATGGTAGCTATACCAGGTTATATACCGATTTGCGCCATACTTAGCACAGTTATTGGAAGTAATAACAAAACACCTCATGCAAAATTTCAGCCAAATGGGGTGAGAATTGCGCCCCCTAGCGGCTCAAGAAGTCAAGACCAAAGATTGGTTCATCAGGCAGCTATACCAGTTTATGAACCTATTTGAACCATACTTGGCACGGTTGTTGGATATCATAACAAAATTCTTCGTAATTCAAATCGGATAAGAATTGCGCCCTCTAGTGGCTCAAGAAGTCAAGATCCAAGAAAGGTTTATATGGCAGCTATAACAGGCTATGAACCGATTTGAATCATACTTAGCACAGTTGTTGAAGATAATACCAAAACACCACGTGAAAACCAAAAGCTGTAAAGTCAAGACCCAAGATCGGTTTATGTGGCAGTTATATCATGTTATGAACCGATTTGAACCATACTTACCACAGTTGTTGAAAGTGTTACAGAAACACCACGTGCAAAATTTCAGCTACTTCAGCAAAGAATTGAGCCTTCTAGATGCTTCCGAAGTCTAGATCCCAATCGACCTACACTAATAAAAAGTATTGTGCAAAATTTCAAGCACCTAGCTTTACTCCTTCGAAAGTAAGCGTGCTTTCGACAGACAGACGGATGGGCGGACAGACGGACGGACATGGCTAGTTTGACTTAAAATGGATATAGCTGCCATATAGACCGATCTCTCGATTCAAGGTTTTGGGGCCATAGAGGGCGCACTTATTGTACGATGTCGTCGAAATTTGAGACAGTCAGTTAAGTTAGGCCCATCGATATCTTTCTGCAATATGACACAGATCGGTCAGGATTTGAATATAGCTGCCATATAGACCGATCTCTCGATTGAAGGTCTTGGGCCCATAATATTCGCATTTATTATCGAATTGTGCTGAATTTTGGGACAGTGAGTTTTCTTAGGCCCTTCGACATCGTTCTTCAATTTGGCCTTGATCGGTTCAGATTTGGTTATAGCTGCCCATTAGACCGATTTGTCGATTTAAGGTTTTGGGCCCATAATTAGCGCATTTATTGTCCTATGTCGCCGATATTGGGCATAATGAGTTTTGTTAGGCTACCCGACACCTTTCTGCAATTTGGCCTAGATCGGTTCAGATTTGGATATAGCTGCCATATAGACCGATCTCGCGATATAAGGATTTGGGCCCATAAAAGGAGCATTTATTGTCCGATGTCGCCGAAATTTGGGACAGTGACTTAAGTTATGCCAATCCACTGCAATATGGCACAGATCGGTCCAGATTTGGATATAGCTTTCATATAGACCGATCTCTCGATTTTGGGTTTTAGGGCCATAGAAGGCGCATTTATTGTCCGATGTCGCCGAAATTTGGGACAGTGAGTTATGTTAGGCCCTGTGACATTTTTCTGCAGTATGGCACAGATCGATCCAGATTCGGATATAGTTGTCATATAGACTGATATCTCGATAGGGGGTCTTGGGCGAATAAAAGGCGCATTTTTCGTCCGATGTCGCCGAAATTTGGGACAGTAAGTTATATGAGGCCCCTCGACATCTTTCTGCAATATGGCCCAGATTGGTCAAGATTTGGATATAGCTGCCATATGGACCGATCTCTCGATTTAAGGTCTTGGGCCCATAAAAGGCGCATTTTCTGTCCGATTTCGGCGAAAGTTGAGACAGTGAGTTATGTTAGGCCCTTTGACATTTTTATGCAGTGTGGCGCAGATCGGTCCAGATTTGGATATAGCTCCCATATATTGTAGACCGATCTCTAGATTAAAGGTCTTGGACCCGTAAAAGGCGCTTTTATTGTCCGAGTTCACCCAAATTTGGGACAGTGAGTTGTATTAGGCCACCCGACATCTCTCTGCAATTTGGCATAGAACGGTAAAGATTTGGATATAGCTGCCATATAGACCGATCTCTCGATTTAAGGTATTGGACCCATAAAAGGCGCTTTTATTGTCCGATTTCGCCGAAATTTGGGACAGTGAGTTGTATTAGGCTCTTCGACATCTTTTTGCAATTTGGCTCAGTTTGGTTCAAATTTGGATTAAGTCAACAAACAATGTCCCCCGGTTTTAAATTGAAATTTGAAAGAAACAGCAGAAAATATTTGCTGTTATAGCAAAAAAAATTTTTTTTTTTGATTTTTTCAGCAATAATTTTTGTTGTTTCCATAAAAATTCTCAGAGTGTAGTTTATATGCCTTTGTTCGTCCAACTTTCCCATACCAGTAGGCGGATTTTCCCGTTTTATATCAGAATCTGGTAATGATCAAGAGTATGTATGTACTTTGTTGGGTCGCAAATCGATATTTCGATGTGTTACAAATGGATTGACAAAATTAATAAAACCTCATCCTTTAGTGGTTTGTCAACATTAACAACATGTACAACATCTGTATCCTAAAGCTTTGATGGTGGTAAGGGTAAAAGTCAACTGCTACAAACCACAAATTAAGGCTTCCCTTCGTTGGCCCCACATTGTATGACGAATCCTGTCAAACCCTTTTCAATTGTCATAAGCCTGCCGTACCACAAACAATTTTTGTTCTACCTTAATTTGAATACCAAATTTCAGTACGTGTTTTTTTTTATCAATAACAAATATCTACCAGAGAACAAAATGTTATATTTGAAGATACCATTTGGAGTAAAAAAAAAAAAACCAAGATGGGTTGCTGTCCCATGCAGCAATAGGAATTGATAGATAATAATAAACATGTGTAAATCTGCACGAAATATTTAATGTAGAGTTCAACGACTCCGAGCAACTTAAAATCTTTTACCCAATTCGAATATGAAAGGAATTTTAGGGGCCAAGACATAGTCAAATTCGAACAGCAACCTCTAGGTTTTCTATTGAAATGAGAGTTCATTATTCTGCATGTCTGGTGGCGTTGATTGCAATATTTAACACTTTGCTAGGCATGCACTACAGACTGGGGGTGGATGGAAGAAATTTGCCATTACGCTTGTGAAACTTCAGTTCAAGTGTCTTAATAAAAACCAGTGAGGAAAGGCCAAAGTAGGGCGGTGCTGACTATACCCTACACCATCTAATCTACGTAATGCCAATTTGCCCTTAAACATTCCAGTATGGAACAGAGGCAAACTTCTAACATGTCTATGAATGCTGTCCCATTCAAGTTAAATCTCAATGATTAGGGGCCTCGCTTTTAAAGGCGATTCCGAACGGTGAGCCGCAGTGCGCCAAGTCTTTGGGGAGAAGTTTTTGCAACGCATAGTACCTCACAAATATTACTCCACCATGGATCGCATTTGTCGAGTTCTATGCGCGGTATCTCTTTTTAGGCAAACAAAGAATATTGAATAAGAACTGCTATTTTATTGGAGCTATATCAAGTTATAGTCCGATTCGAACCATAAATGAATGCTGAACATTGTAGAAGTCACGGTGTAATATTTCAGTTCATTCAGATAAGAATTGCGCCTTGTAGGGGCTGAAGAAGTAAAATCGGGAGATCAATTTATATGGGAGCTGTATTAAGCCATTGATCGAATCAGACCATATTCGACAAGTATGTTGAAGGTCATGAGAGAAGGCGTTGTTCAAAGATTCTGCCAACTCGAATGAGAATTGCGCCCTCTAGAGGCTCAAGAAATCAAGATTCCAAATCGGAGATCAGGTTATGCACCGATTTGCGCCATTCTTGGCAAAACTATTGGAAGTCATAACAAAGCACCTCATGCAAAATTTCAGCCAAATCGGACAAAAATTGCGCCCTCTAGAGGCTCAAGAAGTCAAGACCAAAGACCGGTTTATATGGCAGCTATATCAAAACATGGACCGATTTGAATCATACTTAATACAGTTATTGGAAAAGATACCAAAACACAACGTGCAAAATTTCAGTCAAATCGGACAAAAATTGCGCCCTCTATAGGCTCAAGAAGACAAGACCCAAGACCGGTTTATTTGGCAGCTATATGAAAACATGGACCGATTGGAACCATACTTGGCGCAGTTGTTGGAAAAGATAACAAAACACCACCTGCACAATATTAGTCAAATTGGACAAAAATTACGCCCTCTAAAGGCTTAAGATGTCAAGACCCAAGATCGGTTTATATGGCAGCTACATCAAAACATGGACCGATTTGAACCATACTCGACGCAGTTATTGGAAGTGCTACCAAAACACTACGTGCAAAATTTCAGTCAAATCGGATGAGAATTGCGTCCTCAAGCGGCTCAAGAAGTCATGACCCAAGATCGGTTTATATGGCAGCTATATGAAAACATGGACCGATTTGAACCATACTTGGCGCAGTTGTTGTAAGTAAGACTAAAATACCACGTGCAAAATTTCAGTCAAATTGGACAAAAATTACGACCTCTATAGGCTTAAGAAGTCAAGACCCAAGATCGGTTTATATGGCAGCTATATCAAAACATGGACCGATTTGAACCATACTTGGCGCAGTTGTTGGAAGTGATACCAAAACACCACCTGCAAAAATTCACTCAAATCTGATTAAAATTGCGCCCTCTATAGGCTCAAGAAGTCGAGACCCAAGGTCGGTTTATATGGAAGCTATATCAAAACATGGACCGATTTGAACCATTCTAAGCGTAGTTGTTGGAAGTGATACCAAAACACCACCTGCAAAAATTCACTCAAATCTGACTAAAATTGCGCCCTCTAGAGGTTCAAGAAGTCAAGACCCAAGATCGGTTTATATGGCAGCTATATCAAAACATGGACCGAACCATACTTGGCGCAGTTGTTGAAAGTAAGACCAAATTAACACCTGGAAAATTTCAGTAAAATCGGACAAGAATTGCGCCCTCTAGAGGCTCAAGAAGTCAAGACCTAAGATCGGTTAATATGGCAGCTATATCAAAACATGGACCGATTTCAACCATACTTAGCGCCGTAGTTGAAAGTGATACCAAAACACCACGTGCAAAATTTCAATCAAATCGGATAAGAATTGCGCCCTCTAGAGGGCCAAAAAGTCAAGACCCAAGATCGGTTTATATGGCAGCTATATCAAAACATGGACCGATTTGATCCATTTACAATCCCAACCGACCTACACTAATACAAAATATTTGTGCAAAATTTCAAGCGGCTAACTTTACTCCTTCGAAAGTTAGTGTGCTTTTGACAGACAGACGGCCAGACGGACGGGCAGACAGACAGACGGACGGACGGACATGGCTAGATCGACTTAAAATGACATGACGATCAAGAATATATATATACTTTATGGGGAGGCCACCGTAGCGCATAGATTAGCATGTCCGCCTACGACGCTGAACGCCTGGGTTCGAATCCTGGTGAAACCATCAGAAATAACTTTCAGCAGTGGTTTTCCCCTCCTAATGCTGGCAACATTTGTGAGGTACTATGCCATGTAAAACTTCTCTCCAAAGAGGTGTCGCACTGCGGCACGCCGTTCGGACTCGGCTATAAAAAGGAGGCCACCCTTACCATTGAGCTTTAACTTGAATCGGACTGCACTCATTGATATGTGAGAAGTTTGCCCCATGTTCCTTAGTGGAATGTTCATGGGCAAAATTTGTTTGTTTTTGTTTTATGGGGTTTTACGGGGGTATACTAATGACGAAATTAGTATACCCCCATCCTATGGTGGAGGGTATAAAAAGTGATGGACAGACAGACAAGCACAGCTAAAACGAACGAGGAAATAATTCTAAAGCGTTCGCTATACTAAACAATGGCTCTAGCTCTTCTCCTAGCTAGCGTTGCAAACGAATGCTCTAAATTATATCACCCTGTTCCACAGTTGTGGTTTCTTGTGTATGATTTTGCATATCATATTTTAACGATGTCTGTTTGGAAAAGATCTTGAAAGTGCAAATATTCGGTTAACGAATTGTTTCAACTCAACTTGACCTACAAGATATGCATGCAGCCATCTTTTGGTTTGTTTTTTATTTAGTTAATGGACCATAATAAATTGGCAAATGAATATGCTATTCGCAATGAAATAAAACAAAACTCATACTTATGAACATATTTTTATTTGTTTTTTGACATCTGTTTCGAGTGTGACTCTAGTAAAAAAAAAATTCACCAAGAAAAATTTTCTATGTATCCTCCCTGCGTGTGTTCGCAAAGTCATTGACACTGAATTTAAAAAAATGTCATGCCTCCCAGCTTTTTGAATATTTATATATGGAATATGTATGTGTGTAATTTTTTATGTTCAATATAAAGTTTTTTTTTTTTAACTCATATAAAAATATGAGAAAAATATCAATAAATAAATGTTAAAAAAAAAACAAATTCTATTTATATGCAATATTGACATCCACAAGCAATATGATTGTAAATATTTATGTATTTATTTCAAGTCCTTGCAGGAGATGCTCTTAATCAAATATGTTGAGTACATATGTTACCAATGCGTATACAAGGGCTGCTACATAAGTTTCTGGCTTGGGCAACATTTGGTGGTGCCAGGTGCAATCTGACATAACCATTGTAAAGATTGACATTTTCCAGCATAATCGTAATCAGAACGTTTTGGCGCACGACCATCATTTGGGACGTGTACAGTGACTTGAAAACATTGATTCGACAAAACAATGAAATAAGCTCGTAGACGTTTGTATACCCTCCACCATAGGATGGGGGGCATACTAATTTCGTCATTCCGTTTGTAACACCTCCAAATATGGGTCTAAGAACCCATCAAATATAAATATTCTTGGTCGTCATGGCATTTTAAGTCGATCTTGCCATGTCCGTCCGTCCGTCTATCGAAAGCATCCTAACTTTCGAAGGAGTAAAGCTAGACACTTGAAATTTTGCACAAATATATCTTATTAGTGTAGGTCAGTTGGGATGGTAAATGGTCCAAATAGTTCCATGCTTGGATATAGCTGCCATATAAACCGATCTTGGGTCTTGACTTCTTTGGCCGCTAGAGGGCGCAATTCTCATGCGATTTGGCAGAAATTTTGCATAAAGTGTTTTGTTAAGACTTCCAACAACTGTGCTATGTATGGGTTAAATCGGTTCATAAATTGATATGGCTGTCGTATAAACCGAATTTGGGTCTCGACTTCTTGAGCCACTAGAGGGCGCTATTCTTTTCGATTTGGTTGAAATGTTGCAAGAAGTTGTTTGTTATGACTTTCAACAACTGCGCTAAATATGATTCAAATCAGTTCATAACCTGATAAAGCTGTCATATAAACTGATCTTGGATCTTAACATCTTGAGCCGCAAGAGGGCGCAATTCTCATGCGATTTGGCTGAAATTTTGCATAAAGTGTTTTTTTAATGACTTCTAACAATTGTAGTAAGTATGGGTTAAATCGGTTCATAACCTGATTAGCTCCCATATAAACCGATCTTGAGGTTTGACTTCTTAAGCCGCTAGAGGGCGCGATTCTCATCCGATTTGGCTGAAATATAGCATGAAGTGTTTTGCTATAACTTCCAACAACTGTGCTAAGTATGGGTTAAATCGGTTCATAACCTGATCTAGCTGCCATATATGCCGATCTTGGATCTTGACTTCTTGAGCCTCTAGAGGGCGCAATTGACATGAGGTTTTCTGTTATGACTTCCAACAACTGTGCTTACTACGGTTCATATCGGTACATAACCTGATATAGCTGTCATATAAACCGATCTTGAGTTTTGACTTCTTGAGCCGCTAGAGGGCGCTAATTATGGTTCAAATCGGTTCATCCGATCTTGGATCTTGACTTCTTGAGCAACTAGAGGGCGCAATTCTTATCCGATTTGCCTGAAATTTTGCATGAAGTTGTTTGTTATGACTTTCAACAACTGTGCTAAATATGATTCAAATCAGTTCATAACCTGATAAAGTTGTCATATAAACTGATCTTGGATCTTAACATCTTGAGCCAATAGAGGGCGCATTTCTCATCTGATTTGGCTGAAGTTGTGCACGAAATGTTGTGTTATGACTTTCAACAACTGTGCTGAATATGGTTCAAATCGGTTCATAACCTGATATAGCTGCTATATACACCGATCTTGAGTCTTGACTTCTTGAGCCGCTAGAGGGCGCAATTCTTGTCCGATTTAGCTGAAATTTTGTACAGCGGCTTCTCTCATGACCTTTAACATACGTATCTAATAAGGTCTTCATCGATCTATAGCCTGATACAGCTCCCATATAAACCGATCTCCTGATTATGCTTCTTGAGGCCCTATAAGGCGCAATTCTTCTTCTTCTTCTAAAATATTGCCCAATGACTTCTACTATGGTCTTCAACATTCAATTCACTTATGGTCCGAATCCGACTATAACTTGACATATCTCCAATAGCGTAAAAATGTTTATCCATTATTCTTTGTTTGCCTAAAAAGAGATATCGCGCAAAGAACTCGCCTAATACGAACCATGGTGGAGGGTATACAAGATTCGGCCCGGCCGAACTTAGCACGCTCTTACTTGTTTGAGATCATTTTTCTCAACTTTAAACATGGAGTATTACGACAAAAATCCATTGATGAACTTGAATCTCTGTATGGCGATGAGTTACCATTCTATGGCACTGCGAAAAACTGGTTCAATAAATTCGGCCATAACCGACACCTGCTCATAGTCGAATTCCGGGAAGGTTGTCGAAAAACGGCCATTGTTGCACAGAACATTGATGTCGTGAGTGAACTTTAATGCAAGATCATCATGTCACATTCCGAGAGATAGAGGAATCCTTGGGCATTTCTTCCACCAGTATACACTCGATATTGCATGAACATCTGGCCGTAAAAAACGTTTGTTCTCGATAAATTCCGCAAAATTTAAATTCGTTCAAAAAAAGGATAGTGTCGATTAGTGTCAAGAATGTTGGAAAAACAGGATGGCGCTGTTTAAGAACACATTTCACAGATGGCGAATCGGGGATCTATGCGTACGAGAGCGAAGCACAACAATAATCGAGAGTGTAGGACCTCGAAGACAAGCCATATCCAACAAAAGTTGCTTGTGGAAGAAAAACTTAGAAGCAAATGGTCGCTTGTTTTTCCGCAAAACTGGTCATGTGGCGAGGTCAATTCTGAGTGGTACACCACAATTTCTTTACCTGAAGTCTAGGGGGAAATTCGAAAAATGAACAAGAGACAACAATTCAATGTTCACCATGACAATGGCGTTCATCATGACAGCGCTTTTTGACCGGCCAAAACGTCGAACTGATGGCTCATCCGCCATACAGCTCTGACTTGACACTCAATACTTTTTTTTATTCCCGCACATTAACAAAAAAATGCGTGTTCAACGATTTTCGTCAACAGGAAAAGTTGTTGAAACGTTCAATGACCATATTTTGAAGATGAATTAATCGGAGTGGAAAAAGTGCTTCGACAATTGGTTTAAGCGTATGCAAAAGTGTGTAAATCATGCTGGAGGATACTTAAGAAAACATTCAACCCATTTGAAATGGTAAAAATTTGAGTTTTCAATATAAGGCCAGAAACTTATATAGCCACCCTCGAATCAATTGAAGCTGTCTCAGATATTTGGCACTTTCTCAGTAGGTTTTACCCTACACAACAACTGCGGAACAGGGTATTATAACTTTGTGCGTTTGTTTGCAACGATAAGAAGGCGACGAGCTGTACCGATTAGCTTAGAATTACTTCCCCATTCGATTTAGCTACGTCTGTCTGTCTCTCTGCCTATCCATGTCCTGCCAAAAATCGCCCGGACAACCTAGGGCCTTTAAATTTAGCACACTATCTTGCTAACGCCTCCTCTTTTATCATCTCAAAGAGATATCTCTAGCCTTTCTCACACGGCATATTTGTTACAAGATTTTTTCGTTGTCCGAATTAAGGCCCTTTACCCTCTAGGACGCTTAGTTTAGGAGATATAGCCAATTTGAAGATTTCATAGTGAAATTTTCCTTTTTGATGGATTTTCAATGAATTTTCGAATTTTTTGAGGGAGTCACGAATTAAGGCTCATTTCCCTCTAGGACGCTTAGTTTAGTAGATATAGCCAATTCAAAGTTTTCATAGTGAAATTTTCCTTTTTGATGGATTTTCAATGAATTTTCAAATTTTTTGAGAGAGTCACGAATTAAGGCTCATTTCCCTCTAGGACGCTTAGTTAAGGAGTTACAGACAATTTAAAGTTTTCATAGTGAAAACGACTCAGTGACTTGGCTTTGAAAATATATATCAGATTCGTGTTCCACTTTAAAACCCCTCTTATTTGAGCCTCATATTGCAATAGTCAGTAAATACTTACTATTTTAGTGGTGTTGTGGGGGCGGAGTGGCCCCATAGACACTTTTCCCGAATATTGATATCAAATTCGTGCTTTACTCCCAAAGACCTTGCAATTGAACCCCATATTGCAATGGTCGTATATTTGTCGTGTTTGGGGGATGCTCTCGGGGATGGGCGGCCCCTAAACACTGGGTCCCATATTTTGGATATCAGATTCGTATTCTACGCTCAAATACCTTTTATTTAAGCCCCATATTGCCGTGGTCAGTAAATAAGTCCTGTATGGGGAGTGTTTTGGGAAAGGGGTGAACCCCCAGAAACGTGGTCCCACATTTGGATATCAGATTCGTATTCTACTCGCAGACACCTTTCATTTGAGTCCCATATTGCCATGGTAGGTAAATATGTCCGATTTAGGGGTGTTTTGGGGCTTGGGGTGGTCCCCCTAACACTTGGTCCGACAATTGGATATCAGATACGTTTTCTTATCCTAAATACCTTTCATTTGAGTCTCATATTGTAGTGATTGGTCTAAATATATGTTTGGTAGGTTTTACTGTGGGGCGTCACCCCTAGGTACCCCATCCGAAATTTGGATACCAAATATTTATTTTTAGGGTACCATATGAGAGCACACAAAATTTTGCTTAAATCGCACCACCCATCTCCGAGATCTGGCGTTTCTGAAAATTAGGGTAAGGGGGAGGGCCCGCCCCCCCTTCAAATATCAAAAAATGTAGTGCCCTATTTTCACCACGGGGTCATTATGCACCATCTGTGAAAATTTCAAGAAAATCGGTTCAGCCGTTTCTGAGTCTATAAGGAACACACAAACATACAAACACAAATTAATTTTTATACCCACCACCGAAGAATGGGGGTATATTCATTTTGTCATTCCATTTGCAACACATCGAAATAACCGTATAAAGTGCATATATTCTTGATCGTCCTCAAAATCTAAGACGATCTAGCCATGTCCGTCCGTCTGTCTGTTGAAATCACGCTACAGTCTTTACCAAAAGAGATATTGAGCTGAAGCTTTGCACAGATTCTTTTTTTGTCCATAAGCAGGTTAAGTTCGAAAATGGGCTATATCGGACTATATCTAGATATAGCCCCTATATAGACCGATCCGCCGATTTAGGGTCTTAGGCCCACAAAAGCCACATTTATTATCCGATTTTGCTGAAATTTGGGACAGTGATTGTGTTAGACCCTTCGACATCCTTCGTTAATTCGGCCCAGATCGGTCCAGATTTGGATATAGCTGCCATATAGACCGATCCTCCGATTTAGGGTCTTAGGCCCACAAAAGCCACATTTATTATCCGATTTTGCTGAAATTTGGGACAGTGATTGTGTTAGACCCTTCGACTTCCTTCGTTAATTCGGCCCAGATCGGTTTAGATTTGGATATTGCTGCCATATAGACCGATCCTCCGATTTAGGGTCTTAGGCCCACAAAAGCCACATTTATTTTCCGATTTTGATGAAATTCGGAACAGTGGATTGTGTTGGGCCCATCGATATCTTTCGTCAATTTGGCCCAGATCGGTTCAGATTTGGATATAGCTGCCATATAGACCGATCCTCCGATTTAGGATCTTAGGCCCATAAAAGCCACATTTATTATCCGATTTTGCTGAAATTTGGGACAGTGAGTTGTGTTAGGCCCTTCGACTTCCTTCGTTAATTTGGCCCAGATCGGTTTAGATTTGGATATAGCTGCCATATAGACCGATCCTCCGATTTAGGGTCTAAGGTCCATAAAAGCCACACTTATTATCCGATTGCGCTGAAATTTGGGACAGTGACTTGTGTTGGGCCCATCGACATTCTCGTCAATTTGGCTCAGATCGGTTCAGATTTGGATATACCTGCCATATAGACCGATCCCCGATTTATGGCGTTAGGCCCATAAAAGCCACATTTATTATCCGATTTTGCTGAAATTTGGGACAGTAAGTTGTGTTGGGCCCTTCGACATCCTTCGTCAATTTGGCCCAGATCGGTTCAGATTTGGATATAGTTGCCATATAGAAGGTGGTTTAGATATATACCCGAGGTGGTAGATATCCAAAGTTCGGCCCGGCCGAACTTAACGCCTTTTTACTTATTATATATAAGATTATCTCGCATTTGGTTAATAGAAGTAGGCGGACTCGGTGGCGTAGGGTATTGCATAGTCGGCTCCGCTCGACTTTGGCCTTCCTAACTTATTACTTGTTGAAGCTTTCGCCTTTGATAAAAGCAAGCGAGCAAGGAGGCGAAGGGAGGAAAAGCACAAGGACACACAAATATTTTTAAATAAGCATTTTTGAAGGAAATCTACAGGAAGTAGTTCGGCAAGCATAGAACTATTTATTTATGCCAATAAAACAAAGAAATGTTTGGTCTAATTAAATGATATATGCATGTTGGCAATGTAGGGTTTGTAACGAAACACTACAATATAGATGTACATACACGTATCTTTTGTGGCTCTCAAAGAAGACAACAGCAATGTCCTTCGGAACAGCATCTCTATGGTTACGCTTGCTTGTTGCTGCCTAGCTATGATCACATTCGTATTCATATTTGACAGTTTTGCAAATTGGATGAATTACTATCTATAAAGGATAGAGCGACACTGGCAGGACTTCAACAAAGAGACATCATTTGTTTGGGGGGGGGAAAGTTCATTGTATTGTTAGAGAACAGCAGAAGGTGTATGATTTTCCATCTCCACTCCATCTCCCCTTTCCTATGTTTTGCCATACTTTGCAATAAAATTAAATTCTTTTCCAAACTCAGCCAACTGCTGAAACAATGAAAAAATAAAAATCATTTTCCTTTTCATGAATAATTGTTGCCATTGGATGCTACGGAAAATCTCGGTATCTGTCTGCCAACTACCAAATTTTGTTTTGTGAAAACTGTTTTGCAAAATAAATCACAGCATGCATGACCTTTAAGAATTTCACTTTTATTTATGGCTAACCTTTGAGAAAACGTGTGCTCTTCAATTTTAGTTTCAAGGGTTTATGAACCATATCAGCATAATGGCATGAATGCTGTAAAGTTTTGGTTGACTTTATCACGAAGGTTTATTTGAGACTATGGAACTGAAAACAGGCAGGAGGCTATGGCCCTGACAAAGGAAGAGAAGAAAGTACCTGCAACAGACTTTACAGGGATACCTACATTTCCCACAAGGAAGCCAATGCAAATCTATTAACGAAACGTAGTTGCTGCTGGGGCGTGTGTCCTAAGCAGCATACAAACACGCACAAAGCAGGACATCATAAATTACCTGGGGGCTTAAGAGAGGATATAAAGGAAATGATAAATGTCATAAAGTCCTGTTTTTAGAGATAGTTACGCATAAGAATTGGAATATGTTTCCCCTCAAAACTTGACTAATGAAGGCAGAAGGAATTTTTATACTATATGGTGGAGGCACCATAGAATGAGGGGTATATTTATTTCGTCATTTTGTTTGTAACAAATGGAAAAATTGGTCTAAGATGCCATAAAGCTAGCACTGTCTTTTTCTATTGGGTTGCCCAAAAAGTAATTGCGATTGATTTTTGATTTTTTAAAAGAAAACTTAGAATGAATTTTAATCAAATATACTTTTTTTACACTTTTTTTCTAAAGCAAGCTAAAAGTAACAGCTGATAACTGACAGAAGAAAGAATGCAAGTACAAAGTCACAAGCTGTGAAAAATTTGTCAACGCTGACTATATGAAAAATCCGCAATTACTTTTTGGGCAACCAATAGAACCCTTGTTCGAACTTAAAATGATTTTTTATACCCACCACCGAAGGATGGGGGTATATTCCTTATGTCATTCCGTGTGCAACACATCGAAATAACCATTTCCGACCCTATAAAGTGCATATATTCTTGATCGTCTTAAAAATCTAAGACGATCTAGCCATGTCCGTCCGCCTGTCCGTCCGTCTGTCTGTTGAAATCACGCTACAGTTTTTAAAAATAGAGATATTGAGCTGAAACTTTGCACAGATTCTTTTTTTTTGTCCCTAAGCAGGTTAAGTTCGAAAATGGGCTATATCGGACTATATCTTGATATAGCCCCCATATAGACCGATCCGCCGATTTAGGGTCTTAGGCCCATAAAAGCTACATTTACTATCCGATTTTGCTGAAATTTGGGACAGTGAGTTGTGTTAGGCCCTTCAATATCCCAGTTCAGTTTGGCTCAGATCGGTTAAGATTTGGATATAGCTGTCATATAGACCGATCCTCAGATTTAGGGTCTTGGGCCTATAAAAGCCACATTTATTATCCGATTTTGCCGAAATTTGGGACAGTGAGTTGTGTTAGGCCCTTCGACATCCTTCGTCAATTTGGCCCAGATTGGTTCAGATTTGGATATAGCTGCCATATAGACCGATCTCTCGATATAAGGATTTGGGCCCATAAAAGGAGCATTTACTGTCCGATGTCGCCGAAATTTAGGACAGTGAGTTAAATTAAGCCCGGTGACATACTTTTGCAATATGGCCCCAATCGGTCCAGATTTGGATATAGCTGCCATATAGACCGATCTCTCAATTTAAGGTTTTGGGCACTTAAAAGGTTCATTATTGTCCGATGTCGCCGAAATTTGGGACTGTGATTTGTTTAAGGCTCGTCGATATTCTTCTTCAATTTGGCCCAGATCGGTCTGGATTTGGATATAGCTGCCATATAGACCGATCCGCCGATTTAGAGTCTTAGGCCCATAAAAGCCACATTTATTGCCCGATTTAGCTGAAATTTGGGACAGTGAGTTGTGTTAGGCCCTTCGACATCCTTCGTCAATTTGGCCCAGATTGGTTCAGATTTGGATATAGCTGCCATATAGACCGATCTCTCGATATAAGGATTTGGGCCCATAAAAGGAGCATTTACTTTCCGATGTCGCCGAAATTTAGGACAGTGGGTTTAATTGCTGAAATTTGTGACAGTGACTTAAGTTAAGCCCCTCGACATTTCTCTGCAATATGACCCCGATCGGTGTAGATTTGGATATATCTGCCATATATCTGCGCTTTTATTATCCGAGTTCGCCCAAATTTGGGACAGTGGGTTGTGTTAGGCCACCCGACATCTTTCTGCAATTTGGCCTAGATCGGTAAAGATTTGAATATAGCTGCCATATAGACCGATCTCTCGATTTAAGGCTTGCGCCCATGAAAGGCGCATTTATAGTCCGATTTCGCTGAAATTTGGGTCAGTGAATTGTGTTAGGCTCTTCGATAGATCGGTCCCGATTTTGATATAGCTGTCATATAGACCGATCTCTAGATTTTAGGTTTTGTGCCCATAAAAGACACATTTATTGCCCGATTTTGCTGAAATTTGAGGCAGTGAGTCGTGTTAGGCCCTTCGACATCCTTCGTCAATATGGCCCCGATCGGTCCAAATTTGGATATAGCTGCCATATAGACCGATCTCGCGATATAAGGATTTGGTCCCATAAAAGAAGCATTTATTGTCCGATGTCGCCGAAATTTGGGACAATGGCTTAAGTTAAGCCCCTCGATTTCTTTCTGCAATATGGCACAGATCGGTCCAGATTTGGATATAGCTGCCCATAAAAGCCGCATTTATTGTCCGAATTCGGTGAAATTTGGGTCAGTGAGTTGTGTTAGGCTCTTCGATATTTTTCTGCAACTCGGCCCAGATCGGTCCCGATTTTGATATAGCTGCCATATAGAGCGATCTTTTGATTTAAGGGTTTGGGGCCATAAAAGGCGTATTTATTTTCCGATGTCGCCGAAATGTGGGACTGTGAGTCGTGTTAGGCCCTTCGACACTAACGCCTTTTTATTTGTTTTTGCTTTTCATGGGCTCTGTAAAAAGGAATCAAATGTTTCGAGACGAGTGATGCACGGTGGCTCTGGCTATGATTTTCTATTGTCACTACTCTTCAAAAAACAAATAAAGCCCATCTCATTTCAATAATAGGCTTTTTAATTAAGCAACTAATTAAAAATATAAAAAAACGACCTTTTAAAATAGAAAATGTCCTACCTAATCGAAACAAATTTAACAAACCCATTAAAAAGAAAGCATCCATCAATCATTGCTCCAACTCTCTGACAAATGGTCAGTGTTTAATTAACAAAAAATACAGAGAAAAAAGGGCAACCAATTTAGTCGCTGATACATGTCATCACTTGAAATTGCTGGAAACAATTTCAAATTGAACCATTGACGTAAACTCGCTACAAATTCGACAATTTCCCAAGGGTTTTTAAGAAAAAAAAAAGCGTTTACCGACATTGGCAAACTTTCAGTGTTTTGCTGCTATCAAGGGTCTCACTTACCTTTGTTGTTTGGGCTGGGCTTTGATCATTTGGGAGGCATCCTCATTGAATGTGTCGTCCTCGAGAGGCTCACCATCACTGCCTGTTAGGCGGCGATACACTTCGTGCGGCACATCATCACCACCCACATTCGATGGTGTCTTGTCATTGTTGTTTTTGTGATTGACGGGATTCACTTGAAAGCGGTTGGGTGGCCTATCGACCGAACCCATCTCCAGCGATGAGAAATCTGACATTTTTTTTTCGACTTCAGGGATGTTTGTTTGCTAGCTCGATTGGATGATTTGAAGATTTCCAGCTGAATGGGAGGGAATCAAAACGTCAACGTATTACTTTCACAATAATCCACAATCTTGTGGTACAGCACCTCCTGCTGGTTACCCTTGCTGGTTGGAAGGGGAGCTTTGACCGAGGTAGGCAATAAAAAAGAAGGAATCTCAAACTTGAAGAAGAATTTATTTGTTCTTCAATTTCAGCTGCCAAACTTTTGTGCGTTGTCACTAGAATGCGAGTGTTTTGGATACAGTCGCCTAATTGGTCGTTTTCTTTTTTTTTTCTTTCCTTACTCAGCACCAGTAAACAAAACGAAAAAAATGGGTTTCTTCGAATTTTTTCCGTTTAATTATCACCTCAAGTAGATGGGGGTCGTCAAAAAACAATATTTCCCTTTGTTATAGTTTTTTCCCAATTCTTCCGTTGTTTTCTTTTTTTTATTTCATTCCGTTGTTGCTGCTTTTTATGTCCCACAGCGGAAGCATTGATTTTCCGTGTTTCCCCTCTCTGTCGATGTTGTGAGAAAAAGTTTTCACTTTTTCATTGCCACCACCATGACCTATGACCGAGGGGGCGTAGGGGTTGATTGCCAAGGCAAATCGTTTTGAGAGCTCACCAAAGAAAATGACAAAAACAAAATAATGTTTATAAACTGAAAATAAAAACAAAAGAAAAGACAAGACAAGAACTTTAATGCCACTTAAGTACAGAAAATGAGAAATTGCTAAAAAAAAGAGGCATAATGGCATAAAAATTAAATATTTTCATTGAATTCTTGAAAACAAAGAAACTTTAATTAACGTAGCGCAAATTGGAGATAATAAGAAATTTATTTTCCTTAACAAAAAGGGCTATTTTCAGACATTGTAGAACATTGGTTCCAGGCCTCGCATAAAAAAAACAACTAAAACGGCATAAAGTTTGGTCGCGCCGAACTTTGGATTCCCATCAACTTGGATAAACATTTACCATATTTCGCGGAAATCCAATCTGCGCCAAATTGAAGAAAGATGTCAAAGGCCCTAACACAACTCACTGTCCCGAATTTCGGCGATAACGGACAATAAATGCGCCTTTTATTGGCCCAAGACCTTAAATCGAGAGATCGGTCGATATGGCAGCTATATCCAAATCTGGACCGATTTGAGCCAAATTGCTGACAGATGTCGAAGAGCCCAACATAACTCACTGACCCGAATTTCGGCGACATCGAACAATAAATGCGCCTTTTATGGGACCAAAACCTTAAATCGAGATATCGGTCTATAAGGCAGCTATATCCAAATCTGGACCGATTTGGGTCAAGTTGAAGAAGGATTTGGAAGGGCCTAACACAACTCCCTGTCCCAAATTTCGGCGAAATCGGACAATAAATGCGCCTTTTATGGGACCAAGACCATAAATCGAGAGATCGGTCTATATGGCAGCTATATCCAAATCTGGACCGATCTGAGCCAAATTGAAAAGGGATGTCCAAGGGCCTAATTCAACTCACTGTCCCAAATTTCGGCGAAATCAGACAACAAATGCGCCTTTTATGGGCTCAAGACCTTAAATCGAGAGATCGGTCTATATGGATGCCATATCCAAATCTGGACCGATTTGGGTCAAGTTGCAAAAAAAATGCCGAAGGTCCTAACACAACTCAGTGTCCCAAAATTTCGGCGAAATCGGACAATAAATGCGCCTATTATGAGCCCAAAACCTTAAATCAAGAGATCGGTCTATATGGCAGCTATATCCAAATCTGGACCGATCTGTGCCATATTGCAGAAGTATATCGAGGGGCTTAACTTATCTCACTGTCCCAAATTTCGGCGACATTGGATAATAAATGAACCTTTTATGGTCCAAAAAACTTAAATCGAGAGATCGGTCTATACGGCAGCTATATCCAAATCTGAACCGATCTGAGCCAAATTGCTGACAGATGCCGAAGAGCCTAACATAGCTCACTGTCCCAAATTTGGGAGAAATCGGACAATAAATGCGCTTTTTTTGAGCCCAAAACCTTAAATCAAGAGATCGGTCTATATGGCGCAGCTATATCCAAATCTGAAGTATGCAGAAGTATGTCGAGAGGCTTAACTTATCTCACTGTCCCGAATTTCGGCGACGTAGGACAATAAATGAGCCTTTTATGAGCCCAAACCCTTAAATCGAGAGATCGGTCTACATGGCAGCTATATCCAAATATGGACCGATCTGGACCAAATAGAAGACGGATGTCGAAGGGCCCAATTCTACTCACTGTCCAAAATTTTGGTGACATCGGACAATAAATGCGCCTTTTATGGGCGCAAGACCTTAACTCGAGAGATCGGTCTATACGGCAGCTATATCCAAATAGGAACCGATCTGAGCCAAATTGCTGACAGATGTCGAAGAGCCTAACATAGCTCACTGTCCCAAATATCGGCGACATCGGCGCAAGACCTTAAATCGCGAGAACGGTCTATATGGCAGCTATATCCAAATCTGGACCGATCTGGACCAAATTAAAGAAGTATGTGTTGTGGGTGTTAGGCCTTCGTATAGCCCCCATATAGACTGATCCGCCGATTTAGGGTCTTAGGTCCATAAAAGCCACATTTGTTGTCCTATTTTGCCGAAAATTGGGACAGTAAGTTGTATTAGGCCCTTCGATATACTTCATCAATTTGGTCCAGATCGGTCCAGATTTGGATATAGCTACCTTATAGACCGATCTCCATAAAATTTAAGGTTTTGGGCCCATAAAATGCGCATTTATTGTCCGATGTCGCCAAAATTTGGGACAGTGAGTTGTGTTAGGCCACTCGACATCCCTCTTTAATTTGGCCCAGATCGGTTCAGATTTGGATATAGCTGCCATATAGACCGATCCTCCGATTTAGGGTCTTGGGCCCATAAAAGTCACATTTTTATCCGATTTTGCTGAAATTTAGGACAGTGAGTTGTGTTAGGCCCTTCGACATCTTTCTTCAATTTGGCCCTGATCGGTCTAGATTTGGATATAGCTGCCATATAGACCAACCTCCGATTTAGGGTCTTGGGACTTTAAAAGCCACATTTTTATCAGATTTTTCAGAAATTTGAGACAGTGAGTTGTATTAGGGTCGTTGACATCCTTTATCAATTTGGCCCAGATCTGTCCAGATTTGAATATAGCTGCCATATAGACCGATTCACCGATTTAGGGTTTTGGGCCCACAAAAGCCACATTTTTTATCCGATTTTGCTGAAATTTGGGACAGTGAGTTGTGTTAGGGTCTTAGACATCTTTTGTCAATTTGGCAGAGATCAGCCCAGATTTGGTTATAGCTGCCATATAGACCGATCCTCCGATTTAGGGTCTTGGGCCCATAAAGGCCATATTTTTTATCCGATTTTGCTGAAATTTAGGACAGTGAGTTGTGTTAGGCCCTTCGACATCTTTCTTCAATTTGGGCCTGATCGGTCTAGATTTGAATATAGCTTCCATATAGACCGATCTCTCAATTTACGGTCTTGCGCCCATAAAAGGCGCATTTATTGTCCGATGTCGTCGAAATTTGGGACACTGAGTTTAGTTAGGCCCCTTGACATACTTCTGTAATATGGCCCAGATCGGTCCAGATTTGGATATAGCTGCCATATAGACTGACCTCTCGATTTACGGTTTAGTGCCCATAAAATGCGCATTTATTGTCCGATGTCGTCGAAATTTGGGACACTGAGTTTAGTTAGGCATTTCGACATACTTCTGTAATATGGCCTAGATCGGTCCAGATTTGGATATAGCTGCCATATAGACCGATCTCTAAATTTAAGGTCTAGCGCCCATAAAATGCGCATTTATTGTCTGATGGCGCCGAAATTTGGGACAGTAAGTTGTGTTAGGCCCTTCGACATACTTCTGTAATATGGCTCAGATCGGTCCAGATTTGGATATAACTGCCATATAGACTGACCTCTCGATTTACGGTTTTGGGCCCATAAAAGCCACATTTGTCATCCGATTTTGCTGATATTTGGGACAGTGCATTCTGTTAGGCCCTTCGACATCCTTCTTCAGTTTGATACAGATCGGTCCAGATTTGAATATAGCTGCCATATAGACCGATCTCCCGATTTAAGATTCTGAAGCCATAAAAGGTCCGATTTCGTAGAAATTTGCGACAGCGAGCTGTGTTAGGCTCTTCGAAATTTTTCTGCAACTTGGCTCAAAACGGTCCAGATTTGGATATAGCTGCCATATTGACCGATATCTCGATTTAGAGTCTTGGCCACATAAAAGCCGCATATAGTCCGATTTCACTGAAATTTGTTACAGTGACTTATATTAGACATTTGACATCCTAGACGTATATGGTTATGTTGGGTTTATTTTTAGACATATTGGGTTGCCCAAAAAGTAATTGCGGATTTTTTAAAAGAAAGAAAATGCATTTTTAATAACACTTAAAATGAACTTTAATCAAATATACTTTTTTTACACTTTTTTTCTAAAGCAAGCTAAAAGTAACAGCTGATAACTGACAGAAGAAAGAATGCAATTACAGAGTCAGAAGCTGTGAAAAAATTTGTCAACGCCGACTATATGAAAAATCTGCAATTGCTTTTTGGGCAACCCAATAGCTACAAAAAGAACAATATTTTTTTTATGCATTATTGAACAATGACTTGTACTTATTAGTATTTGGTCCTACTTTTCATTTTTCAACGGATTTTGATGAAAGGTGTTTTACATATATAGCCGAGGTGGTGGGTATCCAAAGTTCGGCCCGGCCGAACTTAACGCCTTTTTACTTGTTGCGATATTATCCGGAGTTCTGATGGTCCGTTGAAGTCCATGTCTGGGTTTAACGACATTTCCACACTACTGAAATGAATTAACCCACGACAGAATCGAATTACGGCCGATTTCAAAGCGAGCGTAGCAACAAGTGAACGACCGTTAGACAAGGAGCTAGACCAGGGCATGGTGGCAACAAACTCGGGGACTTCAGATGCGCTCACTCTCGACCCGCTCCCCATCCAACTCAACGCTCGCGAGTTTTTTTCCCAAAAGGTAAGTTTTTCTGATGCACCTTGTACATATAGGCCCTACATTTATTTATTCTCCTATTCCATAAAGGTGGTTGCCGAATGTTCAAAGCTGCCAAACTAAGCTTCCTTTTACTTGTCCACATCGTCACATCCTTAAGTTCTACACAATTCCAATTATAAAATTTATTGCTTTTGATAAAATGCTATATACGGCATATAAAACTCATACCAACATCCCCTGTTCACCTTGCCCATGATGAAACATCCAAATGTTTGACACAATTGAGAGACAAATTTGTCCCTGAACTCCAAGTTATTTATGTACATAAATTTCAGTTTTCGTATGCCATTCATGCGAATGCGATAAAACTTATCCCTTTGGCCAACGCCCACTCAAGGTTCTGCATTTATTTCATGTCAGCCCCCCAGGCCAACACCTGTCATGGTTGTTCATTTGAACACCAAATCTTGAGGAAGAAAAGTGACATAAATGGATTCCTTCAAATCAGATAAACCACAATACATACCAGCCATGCCAAATGGATATCCAAAAAGGACAGTAGATTTGCTCTATACATCCTTGCCCTCCTGTCCCCTGCACAAACACAAGGCCAAGTAGGCCTGAGATGTCGTACAGCCATGTTGGCGCTTATGCAAATCCAATAACCTTGGCATTAAGAGGACAAATTCTACCTGAGGACAAAAGCGATAAATGCTTAAAAGCCTTTGGTCAAACATTTGCTACATTCTATTGTTGTGCTGGCAAAATCCAAAAACATAATAAATTCCATTCGACAAACATATCTGCCGCATGGATATTATCAATGAAATATGATTTTGGGTGGGCACGTAGCAGAATTACGCAAATAAATAGAACTGGCAACATTATTATATATGTATATAGAGCCCTCGGCCTATTTTAAAATATCCTTTGGCCTGCACGTTTCTCTTAACAAATCGCACAAAAAGCATTTTGAAATAAATCCAAATTTAATGCAGAGTATGAGAATTGATGGCATCATTGAGTGAGTTGCAGACATCCTTTTTCTCTGGTGTTGTCGTCCAACGATATGTTAGATGTTGTCCTCTGGCAGGAAATAGTATCAGGGATTGCTCAGTAAATGTATTGCTGGAAGCTCTTGTTGTCCCTTTTGGCCCAAAGGCAGTAGCCGTTGAATGTGACCCAAAACTTTTAACAAGTCGTCCACAAACAGCAATATTTGCTCGCTTCATAGACCACTGGAGTAGGTGTAAATTTCAGCTGTCTGTCCTCCTTAAGAGAATTCGTTTCTGACACGAGTGTTGGTTGGCTAGCTGAAGGATTAACCCAACCAAGCTCCTTTGAAATGCCATTTGAAAAGGGTTCCACGGTGAGCGGCGATTTCTGTGAAGCATTAAATAATTTTCATGTCCCTAATTGAATGTTTGTACGAATACCCGAATACCTAGGGTAGGTAGGGTAATTTAGGTGATAAAATAATTTAAAACAAGTAAAAATGTGCAAAGTTCAGCCGGGTCGAACTTGGGTAGTCACCAACATGAATTCAGCGAAAAATTTATCCTTTATTTAACTCAGTTTGTTGTATATGAATTATTTTGTTACCAATCAAATCGGGTATTGATCACGGATTCTAGGGGGAAGTCAAATTCGTGGATCGGTTTACATGGAGGCCTTATCAGTTAATAGACCGACGCGGACCATACAAAGCACTGGTATTGATCGCACTGCGGCACGACGTTCGGACTCGGCTATAAAAAGGAGGTTAAACTTGAATCGGACTGCACTCATTGACATGTGAGAAGTTTGCCCCTGTTCCTTAGTAAAATGTTCATGGTCAAAATTTGCATTTGCAATACCTCCCATTTGGTGAGGTGGCCTCATGGACACTTTTTCCCAAATATTGATAGCAGAGACGTGCTTTACTCCCAAAGACCTTTCATTTGAGCCCCATATTGCTGTGGTCGCAAATTTGTCCTCTTTGGAGGGTGTTTTTTTGGGAGGGGCGGCCCCCAAACACTTGGTCCCACATTTGGATATCAGATTTGTATTCTACACCTAAATACCTTTTATTTGAGCCCCATATTGCTATGGTCAGTAAATAAGTCATATCTGGGGGGTGTTTTGGGGAGGGGGTGGACCCCCAGAATATTGGTCCCTAATTTTGGATATCAGATTCGTATTCTCCTCGCAAATATCTTTCATTTGAGTACCATATTAGCATGGTCGGTAAATATGTCCGATTAAGGGGGTGTTTTGGGGGTCCCTCAAACACTTGGTCCGACCATTGGATATCGTATGCGATTTCTAATCTTAAATACCTTTCATTTGAGTCCCATATTGTCGGGTTTGGTCTATATATATATATATTGGGTATATATATATTGGGGGGTGGGGCGGCCCCCACGGGTACCCCCTCCGAAATTTGGATACCAAATTTTTGTTTTTAGGTTAAAGGGAGTGTAAGGCAGGGAGTGTGTAAGGGAGCACACAAAATTAGGTCCGATGCTTTTTATTAGTGAAGGTCCGATGGGATTATAAATGGGCCAAATCGGTCCATGTTATGATATAGCTGCCATATCAACCCATCATGGGTCTTGACTTCTTGAGCCTCTAGAGGGCCCAAGTCTCACCCGATTTGACTGAAATTTTGTGCGTGATGTTTGGATTTCACCTTCAATAACTGTGCTAGGTATGATTCAAATCGGTTCATAACCTAACTTAGCTGCCATATAGACCGATCTTGGGTCTTGACTTCTTCAGCTTTTAGAGGGCGCAATTCTTATCCGATTTGGCTAAAATTTGGCATGAGGTGTTTTGATATCACTTTCAATAACCAGAACAAGTATGGTTCAAATCGGTTCATGTTTTCATATAGCTGCCATATAAACCGATCTTGGGTTTTGAATTCTTGAGCCAATAGAGGGCGCACTTCTCATCCGATTTGGCTAATATTTTGCACGAAGTGTTTTGTTATGACTTCCAATAACTGTGCTAAGTATGACGCAAATCGGTTCATAACCTGTATCAAGCTATTGATCGATTCAGATCATATGGGACACGTATGTTGAAAGTCACGGATTAAATGACAGCTATATCAGGTTATGGACCGATTTGGACCATACTTGGGACAGTTGTTGAATATCATAACAAAACACGTCGTGCAAAATTTCATTCTAATCGAATAAGAATTGCTCACTCTAGAGGCTCAAGAAGTCAAGACGCCAGATCGGTTTATATGGCAGCTATATCAGGTTATGGACCGATTAAAACCATTCTTAGCGTAGTTGTTGGAAGTGATACCAAAACACTACCTGCAAAAATTCACTCAAATCTGACAAAAATTGTGCCCTCTAGAGGCCCAAGAAGTCAAGACCCAAGATCGGTTTATATGGCAGCTTTATGAAAACATGGACCGATTTGAACCATACTTAGCGCAGTAGTTGGAAGTGATACCAAAACACGTCGTGCAAAATTTCAATAAAATCGGCTAAGAATTGCGCCCTCTAGAGGCTCAAGGACTCAAGACCCAAGATCGGTTTATATGGCAGCTATAAAGCTTAACGTGCTTTCGACAGACAGACGGACGGACAGACGGACGGACAGACTGACGGACAGACGGACGGACAGACGGACGGACAGACGGTCTTGAAATACAACCATGTGGGTACAGCGTTCACGAGTTGAGCAAAAACAGTCACCAATGAATGGTTTGTGTAGGCCTTTGCTAGCCAACGCAACTGTTGTATTTTGATACGTGGAACTATGCTATCGTCATCATACAACTGGTGATTCACAGGACGCCGCCTATATTCTCCATCAACGCAAACTGATGCATACATTCAACGAAGAATCTCTCACAAACAGTCCAAGCACCACCTCAAGTGCATTCATAACTACCCATGCCCCGGAACCATAAAACAACACGGGGGTAGTATCAGTGTCTTCTATAGTGTAATCTTGGTCTGGCGAGAGATGGCCTTGTTTTAGCCAGAACATAACACATGTCCACTAGTTCTTATTACAAAAGTTTACCTGGGGCTCAATTCTTTTTTCTGTGATACACACAAAATGAAAAGTTTTTTTTTTACTTTTTCATAGCATATCTGATTGCTGTTTTGGGTTAACAAAGGACATTTTGTCAGCATGTTTTCATATGAAAACAAAAATGGATTTTTTTCATTTCATTTAATGCTTTCATAGAAAGAGAATTGATCCCCAGAACTGAGGAATTATTTTTCCGATTATCAAAAAAATAATTACAAAGTTTCTTTTTTGGGCATTTTATTTCACAGCCACCCTAGTGGTGTGTGTGTGTGTTTGGGTGTGTGGGTGTGTGTGTGTGGAGTAGGTAATCCCTTTTAGGTAAATACAAAATCTTAGACTTGACTTTGTTTGGCCCTTTTGGCAATTTTCGGTATTAGAAACATCGATTTGTTCGCCTTCTCCTTTTTGTTATTTAGATTTCTACAGGAAGTTCATGTGTCGGCTCCTTTGAAGAAAACTGGAAAATCCTTTTGCATCACAAAGATTAAATAAAAGTCCGCAGAGGAATATAAAGTATGCACATATGTATATGCGATACGGGTATTTCCAAATATCCTATGAAAAACTGGGATTAAAGGCTCATGGAATTGAGTAGATGGTAAAACAGGAATTTTGCAACATTTTGTATATCTAAATCATATCTTGATTTTACACCAAGGCACAAATTTAAACTACAGCTGCAGCCTGCAGCATTTTTCTCTTTTGTTTTTCTTTCCCAACAATTTGCACTTTCGATTAAAGGATAAAGAGATGCAATGGCTGCAGTTTTAGGCTAAAAAACAAGTGAAAGGGTGCTAAGTTCGGCCGGGCCGAATCTTATATACCCTCCACCATAGATCTCATTTGTCTTTTCTCTGGAGGCTCAAGAAGTCAAAATCCCAGATCGGTTTCAATGGCAGCTATATCAGGTTATGAACCGATTTGAACCATATTTGGCACGGCTGTTGGAAATCATAACAAAACACCTCGTGCAAAATTTCAGCCTAATCGGATAAGAATTGTGTCTGCTAGTGGCTCAAGAAGTCAAGACCCGAGATCGGTTTATATGACAGCTATATCAGGTTATGGACCGATTTCAACCATACTCAGCACAGTTGTTGGAAGTCATAATAAAACACCTCATGCGAAATTTCAGCCAAATTGGATAAGGATTGTGCCTTCTAGTGGCTCAAGAAGTCAAGACCCCAGATCGGTTTATATGGCAGCTTTATCAGGCTATTTACCGATTTCAACCATACTAAGCACAGTTATTGGAAGTGATAATAAAACACCTCTTGCAAAATTTCAGCCAAATCGGATAAGAATCGTGCCCTCCAGTGACTCAAAAAGTCAAGACCCCAAATCGGTTTATATGGCAGCTATATCAGGTTATGGACCGATTTCAACCATACTCAGCACAGTTATTGGAAGTCATAGTAAAACACCTTATGCAAAATTTCAGCCAAATCGGATAAGAATTGTGCCTTCTAGTGACTGAAGAAGTCAAGACCCAAGATCGGTTTATATGGCAGCTATATCAGGTTATGAACCGATTTGAACCATATTTGACACGGCTATTGGAAATCATAATAAAACACCTCGTGCAAAACTTCAGCCAAATCGGATAAAAATTGTGCCCTCTAGTGACTCTAAAAGTCGAGACTCCAGATCGGTTTACATGGCAGCTATATCAGGTTATGGACCGATTTCAACCATACTCAGCACAGTTGTTGGAAATCATAATAAAACACCTCATTCGAAATTTCAGCCAAATCGGATAAAAATTATGTCCTCTAGTGCCTCAAAAAGTCAAGACCCCAGATCGGTTTATATGGCAGCTATACCAAAACATGGACCGATGGAGCCCATTTACAATCCCAACCGACCTTCACAAATAAGAAGTATTTGTATTTCAGATTGAAGAAATTTCGCCCCAAAATTTATATTTGAATTTAACTTAATGGCCCACTGTGCTGGACTGGTCATAGATAGGTGATACAAACAAATACCAGAATTAGCCCCTACCAAGAGCTTTTATAGTCAGAAGTCCCCATATTCAAATTGAATTTCAGATCGGAGAAATTTCGCCCCAACTAAATATTATATTTGAATTTAACATAATGGCCCACTGTGCTGGACTGGTCATAGATAGGTGACACAAACTAATACCAGTAGGGGCTAATTCTGGTATTAGTTTGTATCACCTATCTATGACCAGTCCAGCACAGTGGGCCATTATGTTAAATTCAAATATAACATTTGGGGCGAAATTTCTCCGATCTGAAATACAATTTGAACATGGGGACTTCTGATTCTAATAGAGCTTGGTAGGGGCTAATTCTGGTATTAGTTTGTATCACCTATCTATGACGAGTGCACTGCATTGCCGTTTTAAAAATGGGTCATATTGGTCTTCAAAAAATATTTTTGGCATAGAGGTTTGAGGATTTAGTTGTTAGTTGGTGAGAAAACGCTAAAAATGATTTTTTTTTATTTGAAATACAAAAGAAAATTAGTTAACAGTGCTCTGTAAATCACTTGACATAGCTCTGTTAAAATGTCAGGTTTGTGTCTTGGCTAAGTTATATTCAAATTTATCTTCACGGACATGGTGAAGAAAGTTAGCGTACTTTCGACAGACAGACGGACGGACATGGCAAGATCGACATAAAATGTCACGACGATCAAGATTATCTATACTTTATGGGGTCTTAGTCGAATATTTCGAGGAGTTACAAACAGAAAGACGAAATTAGTATACCCCCATCCTATGGAGGAGGGTATAAAAAAGTAAAAGCGTTGTAACACCATGGATTCTGCTAAAAGTTTACTCAAAACTAACTTTGCTAGAAGAGCAAAGTTGTACATTAGGTAAAAAATTCCTGCCCAACCATCCATTCTGCCTAGATTAGTATATCCCCCATCCTATGTTGCTGGGTGGCATCAGCAAGATTCATTGAAACGGAAAGCAAAGCAAAAACTCTAAATAAGGGAAGGCCATTTTCTATTACACTGTGCAACAATCTAAGGGTCATTATATGGGCCATGCGAAATTCCAAATGGAGAGATGAAAGTACCAAGTTAGCAGACAAACCCCTAAAAGGATTTTGAGTTCACAGGCCAAACTCTTTTTAGAGGCCTTTTTCTATAACCTTCCATCATGTACGAGAATATCTCATACAGTATCCTTGCAGTTTTTGTTATACCCACCACCGAAGGATGGGGGTATATTCATTTTGTCATTCCGTTTGCAGCACATCAAAATATCCATTTTCGACCTTCTAAGGTATATATATTCTTGATCAGCGTAAAAATCTAAGACGATCTAGCCATGTCCGTCGGTCCATCTGTCCGTCCGTCTGTCCGTCCGTTCGTCTGTCCGTCCGTTCGTCTGTCCGTCCGTCCGTCCGTCCGTCTGTCCGTCCGTCCGTCCGTCTGTCCGTCCGTCTGTCCGTCAGTCCGTCCGTCCGTTTTTCTGTTGAAATCACGCTAGAGCCTTTAAAATAGAGATATTCGGCTAAAATGTTGCACAGATTCTCTTTGTTTCCATACACAGGTTAAACTCGAAGATGGGCTATATCGGACTATATCATGATATAGCCCCCATATAGACCGATTTAGGGTCTTAGGACAATAAAAGCCACATTTATTATCCGATTTTGCTGAAATTCGGGACAGTGAGTTTTGTTAGGAACTTCATCATCTTTCTTCAATGTGGCCCAGATCGGTCCAGATTTGGATATAGCTGCCATACAGACCGATCTCTCGATTTAAGGTCTTGGGCCCATAAATGCGCATTTATTGTCCGATTTTGCTGAAATTTGGGACAGTGGGTTGCATTATGCTCTTCGACATCCTTCGTCACTTTGGCTCAGATCGGTCCACATTTGGATACAGCTGCCATATAGACCGATCCTCCGATTTAGGTCTACGGCCCACAAAAGCCACATTTATTATCAGATTTCGCTGAAATTTGGGACAGTGAGTTGTGTTCGGCCCTTCGACATCCTTCGCTAGTTTGGCCCAGATCGGTACAGATTTGGATATAGCTGCCATATAGACCGATCCTCCGATTTGGGGTCTTAGGCCCATAAAAGCCACATTTATTATCCGATTTTGCTGAAATTTGGGACAGTGAGTTGCGTTAGGCTCTTCGACGTCCTTCGTCAATTAGGCCCAGATCGGTTCAGATTTGAATATAGATGCCATATAGATCGATCTCTCGGTTTTAGGTTTTGGGGCCATAAAAGGCGCATTTATTGTCCGATTTCGCCGAGATTTGGGACAGTTCGTTGTGTTAGGCTCTTCGACGTCCTTCGTCAATTAGGCCCAGATCCGTCCAAATTTGAATATAGATGCCATATAGACCGATTTCTCGATTTAAGGTTTTGGGTCCATAAAAGGCGCATTTATTGTCGGATTTCGCAGAGATTTGGGACAGTTGGTTGTGTTAGGCTCTTCGACATCCGTGTCGCATATGGTTCAGATCGGTTTATTTTTTTAGTTATAGCTTCTAAAAAGACCAATATTTTGTTATACACAATGCCTTGTACCGATTAGTATTTGGTCCAAATCGGAATATATCGGAATATTTCTATATTCCGATTTTGATGAAAGGTGGTTTACATATATACCCGAGGTGGTTGGTATCCAAAGGTATCCTTTTTACTTGTTCCACGTTTCAATTTGTCTTTAATGATAATTCGTGCAAAGCTAAAATTATCATTCAATAATGTTCATGATCTATTAGTAAGTCTACTTAAATCAATTTCGCCTAAAAATAATTTTTCTATATGACCTCATACCTTTCCATACTTGAATCCCGCACTTAAAATCAACAAACGAATACTGAGAACCCTCATGGTGACAGTTGAAAAGGCAAAAATGTGGTTCATTATGTGGATAGATGTTGTAATTGTATGTTAATGATGTGTGATGATGATGAGGATGATGATGAGGATGATGATGTTGATGGTGGTCTTTATCATTTTAAATAGTTCTGTCCTTGATTTTTAAGCAGCCAATAAAATTTTCAATGATTGTTTAGACTCGGTGTCTCGAAAAAAAATTGCACTCATATGGAAATTTAGCAAATTGTTGTTGTCTTTATGAAAATTTTTCAAATGAAAAAGCTTAAATTTTTTTCAAACACATCGTTAACTTTTGTAAAATTCACAAACAGAAAAACTTCATCTAAAAAATCCCACATACTTCAATTGTAATGAAATTTTGTTCTTTAAAAAAAGGCAAATTTATAGAGGCTTTGTTTTTTTTTTTCATTCATTTAGCCTGCCCATTGTTGTTTCTATAGTTTACCTGCTCATTTATCCGGTTTTTTTTGTCCCCACTTCCGCTTTTCACAATCAAAACTTAAAAAAAAAGAGAAAACAATTTTCATTTAGCGAATTTTCTTCTTAGTCCCCTTGTTGGCATTCACTCATTCACTTCTACGAAATTCATTCATATATCCATTCACTCTGATTATGGTGAGATAGTAGAGGAGTGACTCTGAGTGTGCCGAAAGTACCATCAAAACCATTTCAATTCCAAATGAGTTGTCAAGTATTTCGAGTATTTCATTTGAAAAAATGGTTTATAAAAAGATTTTTTTGCAAAGAAAAAACTCCCTTGGTTTCCATCTGAATCTGGTAAATTGACTGCCATTTTCATCTCTCCCCCCCTTGTAGCTAGTGATGATTCAACAACTGTAACAAAGAGCCCTCCATGGAGTGGGGCAACGTGCTAGACGCTAAGGCGCCAAACGGTATACGATTTCAACAATGTTTTCCTCTTTGGCATTCACCATGATTCCACCTTGATCACAGAAAAAAAAAATTGTTTTACATTTTTTCCCTGAGCATTTCATATTCTCCATATCTTGTTGGCAGCCATGATAGAGGGGGGGGTAAATTCATAGTTTTCTGAAAGCTACCTACCCAAGAAGTTCAAATAACAAAAACTGTGGCAACCAGAAAAGCCGCTTGAATTAAAGCCATTTTCGATGTTATGGCGTTACAAAAATAAATGGGATTAAATAGGACCACTTTGGCGGAAACTGGTTAAAAAAAAACAAGTAAGAGCGTGATAAGTTCGGCCGGGCCAAATCTTATATACCCTCCACCATGGATCGCATTTGTCGAGTTCTATGCGCGGTATCTCATTTTAGGCAAACAAGGATTATCGTATAAGAACTGCTTTACTATTGGAGCTATATCAAGTTATAGTCCGATTCGAACCATCAATGAATTCTGATTACTGTAGACAGTGAGTTGTGTTAGGACCTTCGACATCCTTCTTCATTTTGGCCCAGATCGGTCTAGATTTTAATATAGCTGCCATATAGACCGATCTTTCAATTTAAGGTTTTGGGCCCCTAAAGTGCGCATTTATTGTCCGATGTCGCCGAAATTTAAGACAGTGAGTTGTGTTATGCCACTCGACATTCTTCTTCAATTTGGTTCAGATTAGTCCAAATTTAGATGTAACTGACATATAGACCGATTCGCCGATGTAGGGTCTTAGGCCCATAAAAGGCGCATTTATTGTCCGATTTTGCAGAAATTTGCGACAGTGAGTTGTGTTAAACCCTTCGACATCCTCCTTAAATTTGGCCCAGATCGGTCCAGATTTGGATATAGCTGCCATATAGACCGATCTCTCGATTAAAGGTCTTGGGCCAATAAAAAACGCATTTATTGTCCGATTTCACCGAAATTTGGAACAGTGAGTTAAGTTAGGCCCTTCTACATCTTTTTGGAATTTAGCTCAGATCGGTCCAGGTTTGGTTATAGCTGCCATATTGACCGATCTCTTGATATAAGGTCTTGCGCCCATTAAAGGCACATTTAATATCTGATTTTACTAAAATTTAGGACAGTTAGTTGCGTTAGGCCTTTTAACATCCTTCTTCAATTTGGCCTAGATCAATATAGATTAGGATATAGCTGCCGTATAGACTGATCTCTCGATAAAAGGTTTTGGACCCATAAAAGGCGTATTTATTGTCCGATGTCACCGAAATTTGGAACAATGTGTTGAGTTAGGACCTTCGACCTCTTTCTGCAATTTGGCTCAGATCGGTGCAGATTTGAATATAGCTGCCATATAGACCGATCTTTCAATTTAAGGTTTTTGGTCCATAAAAGGCCCTTTTGTTGTCCGATTTCGCCGAAATTTGGGACGATGAGTTGTGATATACCCTTTAACATCCATCTTAAATTTGGCCCAGATGGGTCCAGAATTGAATATAGCTGCCATATAGACCGATCAGCCGATTTAGGGTCTTAGGCCCATAAAAGCCACATTTATTATCCGATGTCGCCGAAATTTGGGACGATGAGTTGTGTTAGGCCCTTCTACATCTTTCTGCAATTTGGCGCAAATCGGTTCAGATTTGGATATAGCTGCCATATAAACCGATCTCTTGATATAAGGTCTTGCGCCCATTAAAGGCGCATTTATTGTCCGATTTTGCCAACATTTTGGATCTATCTATCTATCTATCTATCTATCTATCTATCTATCTATCAATCTATCTATCTATCTATCTATCTATCTATCTATCTATCTATCTATCTATCTATCTATCTATCTATCTATCTATCTATCTATCTATCTATCTATCTATCTATCTATCTATCTATCTATCTATCTATCTATCTATCTATCTATCTATCTATCTATCTATCTATCTATCTATCTATCTATCTATCTATCTATCTATCTATCTATCTATCTATCTATCTATCTATCTATCTATCTATCTATCTATCTATCTATCTATCTATCTATCTATCTATCTATCTATCTATCTATCTATCTATCTATCTATCTATCTATCTATCTATCTATCTATCTATCTATCTATCTATCTATCTATCTATCTATCTATCTATCTATCTATCTATCTATCTATCTATCTATCTATCTATCTATCTATCTATCTATCTATCTATCTATCTATCTATCTATCTATCTATCTATCTATCTATCTATCTATCTATCTATCTATCTATCTATCTATCTATCTATCTATCTATCTATCTATCTATCTATCTATCTATCTATCTATCTATCTATCTATCTATCTATCTATCTATCTATCTATCTATCTATCTATCTATCTATCTATCTATCTATCTATCTATCTATCTATCTATCTATCTATCTATCTATCTATCTATCTATCTATCTATCTATCTATCTATCTATCTATCTATCTATCTATCTATCTATCTATCTATCTATCTATCTATCTATCTATCTATCTATCTATCTATCTATCTATCTATCTATCTATCTATCTATCTATCTATCTATCTATCTATCTATCTATCTATCTATCTATCAATCTATCTATCTATCTATCTATCTATCTATCTATCTATCTATCTATCTATCTATCTATCTATCTATCTATCTATCTATCTATCTATCTATCTATCTATCTATCTATCTATCTATCTATCTATCTATCTATCTATCTATCTATCTATCTATCTATCTATCTATCTATCTATCTATCTATCTATCTATCTATCTACCTATCTATCTATCTATCTATCTATCTATCTATCTATCTATCTATCTATCTATCTATCTATCTATCTATCTACCTATCTGTCTGTCTGTCTACCCATCTCCATTCCATGTATCCGGTAACTACAGTTTTATGTTGTTTCGCCAAACTGGCCCTGATGTTGTTCATTAGCATTTCCCATGAAATTACGTTGTTACGACTCTTATGGCACAGAGCATTCAACAACATTCATATTTTTTTCGCGATTTTATTTGTAAGCGTATCTGTTGTCGTAGTGATTTCCATCACTCACATTTGCATATATTCTGCCACAAGCGAAGAGGAGAGAAGCCAAATATTTTCAAATTGAAAATATGTTTAATAAGAGAACTTCATATTCAATTTGCAGCAGATGCATCAAGGTTTGCCTTACGCTTCGCAATTACTTTCAAGACAATTGAAATTTCTTCGTTGCTTCGTTTTAGTTTTTTTTTTTGTGCCCCAACTGCAATCGAATGTAATTTCCACACTTCAGCCATTATCATGGAGCAGCTAACTGGAAGACAGTTCAGGATATTGTGTCAGTCTGTCTGTCTGTCTGTTTTACAGTTTCACTTTCTTTGGGTGATTCTTTGTTTTTAACGTAATGGAAATCAACGGAAATTGGATTTTTCATTTTTTCTGAAAAGAGAAACACAAAAAGTGGGGGCCTTATGAATTTCTTTTGATGTATGCTGATAATATCATGAATTTTCATAGAGCCCCCACCCCCAACCCACTTAGGAAAAGGGGATTTATAGATTTCAATTAGCATAGGAGAAACTAATTTTCAAAATTCGTTCATGTGTAACGGCCAATATTGGTTGAAATATTCCAACATATTTCAGCTGTAAAACGAATTTCTTTCCGCTCAGAATGTAATCAAGATGTTGAGGCTGATTCAGCAGAATCCCTGCTAATACGTAATTTTCAAAATCAAACAAGACATAACACTCGAAATTTGCATTTTTTTTTAAGCTCATAATTAAATATGCTAATCATTTCAGAGATTCTTTTCAAAACCCCAAATATGCAAAAAAAAAATTATAATAATTTCACTTCTAACATGTGCCATTAAAAAGAAGCTTAAAAAAAATTACAAACTAAACAAACAAGTTTTTTTTTTCTTTGTCAAACAAAGTACTTGGTCGCTCGTAAGAAGAAAAAAATTTAATCATCTTAAAAAGTCATTAAAAACTATGAAGCCAGCCTTGCAAAGCACTCATGCCAATAATCTGGGCGAGACAACAGCACTGACGAATTTTACAAATAACGATTTTAATGAAGTGAGGTCTTGCTCCAAATCCAAACCATAACTACGTTTCGCCCTTGTCCATAAAGAAAAACAATTTAATAAACTTGAGAGATGTATCCATAACCCAAAACTTTATGTGTGACAAATTCTGCTTTTTCGAGAGATATTTTGGTCAATTTCGTAGCAATTTCATTTTATGATGGTTAACTTTAAAACACTTAATGACAGTGTTTAAAAACTTCTTCTGAAAATGTCCAATAAAATGGAGGGTTATGGTCAATAAGGATTTTTCAGGTTAACCTTGAGAGGGCAGCTGATTGTAAGGTTCCGTAGGCCGTAAGTCGTAACCGTAAGTAGTAAAAAAATGTATATTACCCCCCCTTTGTAAACAGTTTTTAAGTTGAGCTCAATAATTCGTTTTTCTTTTCATTGTCCAGTAGTGAAACAGGCGCAAAAAAAAAGAAAGCGTGCTAAGTTCGGCCGGGCCGACTCTTATATACCCTCCACCATGGATCGCATTTGTCGAGTTCTTTTCCCGGTATCTCTTTCAGGCAAACATATGATAAAAGGAAAGAATGGCTATGATATGGGAGCTTTAAAATCAAGTTATCGTCCGATTCGGAACATAAATGAACTGAAGGTTGGAGACCATAGTAAAAGACGTTGTGTAAAATTTCAGCCAATTCGCATAAAAATTGCGCCCTCTAGGGGCTCAGGAAGTAAAACAGGGAGATTAGTTTATATGGGAGCTGTATCAGGCTATGGACCTATTCAAACCATAGTTGACACGTATGTTGAAGGTCATGAGAGAAATCGTTGTACAAAATGTCAGCCAAATTGGATAATAATAGCGACCTCTAGAGGCTTAAGAAGTCAAGGACCCAGATCGGTTTATATGGCAGCTATATCAGGTTATGGACCAATTAAAACCATATTTGGCGCAGTTGTTGGAAATCATAACAAAACACCTCATGTAAATATTTCAGCCAAATCGGATAGGAATTGCGCCCTCTAGAGGCTGAAGAAGTCAAGATCCAAGATCGGTTTATTTGGCAGATATATCAGGTTATGGACCGATATAAAGCACACTCAGTAAAGTTGTTGGAAATCATAACAAAACACCTCATGTAAAATTTCAGCCAAATCGGATAATAATTGCGACCTCTAGAGGCTCAAGAAGTCAAGACCCAAGATCGGTTTATATGGCAGCTATATTAGGTTATGCACCGATTTGAACCACACTTGGCACAGTTGCTGGAAATCATAACAAAACACCTCATGTAAAATTTCAGCCAAATCGGATAGGAATTGCGCCCTCTAGAGGCTGAAGAAGTCAAAACCCTAGATCGGTTTATATGACAGCTATATCAGGTTAACATCCGATTTGAACCATACTTCGCACATTTGTTGGATATCATAATAAAACACCTCATCCAAAATTTCAGCTGAAAAATCGGATAGGAATTGCGCCCTCTAGAGGCTGAAGAAGTCAAAACCCTAGATCGGTTTATATGACAGCTATATCAGGTTATGGACCGATATAAAGCACACTCAGTAAAGTTGTTGGAAATCATAACAAAACACCTCATGTAAAATTTCAGCCAAATCGGATAGGAATTGCGCCCTCTAGAGGCTGAAGAAGTCAAGACCCAAGATCAGTTTATATGTCAGCTATATCAGGTTAACATCCGATTTAAACCATACTTTGCGCATTTGTTGGATGTCATAATAAAAAACCTCATGCAAAATTTCAGCCAAATCGGATAAGAATTGCGCCCTCTAGTGGCTCAAGAAGTCAAGATTCAAGATCGGTTTATTTGGCAGCCAAATCAGGTTATGGACCGAACTAAACCACATTTAGCACAGTTGTTGGAAATCATAATAAAACACCTCATGCATATTTTCAGCCAAATCGGACAAATACTTATTATTAGTGTAGGTCAGTTGGGATTGTAAATGGGTCATATCGGTCCATGTTTTGATATAGCTGCCATACAAACCTATTTGGGGTCTTGACTTCTTGAGCCACCAGAGGGCGCAATTCTTATCCGATTTGGCTGAAATTTAGCATGAGATATTTTTTAATGACTTCCAACAACTGTGCAAAGAATGGTTTAAATCGGCCCATAACTTGACATAGCTGCCACATAAACCGATCTGGGTTCTTGACTTCTGGAGCCATTAGAGGGCGCAATTCTTATCCGGTGGCGCTGAAATTTAGCATGAGACGTTTTTTAATGCCTTCCAATAACTGTGTTAAGTATGGTTGAAATCGGCCTATATTCTAATATAGCTGTCATATAAACCTATTTGGGGTCTTGACTTCTTGAGCCACCAGAGGGCGTAATTCTTATCCGATTTGGCTGAAATTTTGCCCAAAGTGTTTCGTTATGACTTTCAACAAATGTGCCAAATATGATTCAAATCGGTCCATAACCTGCTATAGCTGTCATATACACCGATCTGGGTTCTTGATTTCTTGAGCCTCCAGAGAGCGCAATTATTATCCGGTGGCGCTAAAATTTTGCATGACGAGTTTCGTTACGACTCTTAGCTACTGTGCTAAGTATGGTTCAGATGGGTGCATAACCTGATATGGTTGCCATATAAACCAATCTTGAATCTTGACTTCTTGAGCCACTAGAGGGCGCAATTCTTATCCGATTTGCCGGAAATTTTGCACGACGTGTTTTGTTATGATATCCAACAACTGTGTCAAGTATGGTTCACATCGGTTCATAACCTGATATAACTGCCATATAAACCGATCTTGGGTCTTGACTTCTTCAGCCTCTTCTTGAGCCACTAAAGGGCGCAATTCAAATCCGATTTGGCTGAAATTTTACACAACGTGTTTCGTTAGGACTTCCAACAACTGTGCCAAATATGGTTCAAATCGGTTCATAACTTGATTTAGTTGCCATATTAACCGATCTGAGATCTTGACTTTTTGAGCCTCTAGAGGGCGCATATATTATCCGATTTGGCTGAAATTTGATACAACAGCTTTTACCATGACCTTTAGTATGCGTGTCAAATATGGTCTGAATCGATCTATAGCCTGATACAGCTTCCGTATAAACCAATCTCCCTAATTTACTTCTTGAGCCCCTAGAGGGCGCAATTCTTACTCGAATTGACTGAAGTCTCATACAATGGCTTCTACTATGGTCTCCAACATTAAATTCAGTTATGGTCCGAATCGGACCATAACCTGGTATAGCTCCAATATCATAGCAATTCTTTTCTTTTATCCTTGGTTTGCCTTAAAAGAGATATCGGGAAAAGAACTCGACAGATGCGACCTATGGTGGAGGGTATATAAGATTCGGCCTGGCCGAACTTAGCTTGATTTTAATTGATTTTCGTTTTTCGTCTCTTCAATATATTTAACAGAATTCCAAATAAATATCACATACGAAATCACTGTTTATCTCATGTGACATTAAATTGCTATTCCTTGAGGTTGCCCTGTCCACAGAAACATGAAATGATGCCAAAGAACAAATCCCACCAAACCGCAAGTGGTTTTAAATTTTATAAGGGTTTTGATTTATAATGTATAGACCAAAACCCATATAGAATTCACTTTAAATACCAGCGTAGTATTGCAAAGTGCTGCTGGGACAAGTGAAATGAATAAGTCATGACCAAAAATTTGCTCGAGTGTAGGTAAAACCCTGCCAACCATGGCCATGGGTCAGGTGGCGTTGATTTTTGATGCCATTGCTGTTGCCCACACTACATGTCTTTTTACATCTCCATGGTTTTTATTAAATCGTATCTCGTTATAAAATTTAATCAATCCCATTTTGATTTTTTTCTTCAACATCTTCGTAAACCAGAAAAGTCCCCTACCAATCGAAATCGAAACAAAACCAAAAATAAGTTTGAAACAATCTGTCATTGACCAATTTGGGCGATTTGGTGTCCCAGAATTTTGTTCTCACGTCTGAAGTGCTACACGTGCTGCACCATCAATGGCAAGGGAGATTTCTATGTAGAGAAGTGGTGTTTGTCATTTACGAAGCTTGTGTCAGTTTTTCGAATTATTTTGTTCGAGTTGATATTCATGTCTGTTCATATTTTCACATTTGTCTTCTTAACATCTCGGTGTGCTATGTCATTATACTGAACAGCAGATTATTTGCGGTTTTTTTTTTTTTGTTAACACATACCTTAATTGTTTCGTAGAATTGCACACCTTTTTATACCGAAACTTGAACACAAATTTAAACGTAATTATGATAAAGCGATGATAATTATTGTTAAAGGTATTTGTGTGAACCGCATGCTAGCTGCGACTTCCACGAAATGTGTATTATGTCGAAATCTTATTACCTTAAAGGTCATTAAGAACTCATTCAGGGTTTAAATAGTCACTATGCGGTGCCATCGCAAAAATACAATGCAATGCATCAAGTAATTTATGCCAAACATTTACATTAACAAAGTCTTATAATATTGGAATATTGGCCAATTTGGCAAATTTGGGCTCATGAAAATGATGAACTCCTACATAGGGAGTGTATAAAGATATTGTCCATCACAGGCTATCTTGGAACTTAAGCTGCTTACGACAGACAGACAGACCATAAGTGAATGCTGAACATTGTAGAAGTCATTATGCAATATTTCAGTTCATACGGATAAGAATTGCGTCTTGTAGGGCCTCGAAAAGTAAAATCGGGAGATCGGTTTACATGGGAGCCATATAGAACATGCAGGTCATAAAAGAAGCCAAATCGGATGAGAATTGAGCCCTCTAGAGACTCAAGAAGTCAAGACCTCAGATCGGTTTATATGGAAGCTATATCAGGTTATGAACCGATTTGCAGCATACTTAGCACAGTTATTGGAAGTCATAACAAAACACCTCATGCAAAATTTTAGCCAAATCCGATAAGACTTGCGCCCTCTAGAGGCTCAAGAAGTCAAGACCTCAGATCGGTTTATATGGCAGCTCTACCAGGTTAGGCACCGATTTGAACCATGCCTAGCACAGTTGTTGGAAGTGGTACCAAAACACCTCGTGCAAAATTACAGCCAAATCGGATAAGAATTGCGCCCTATAGAGGCTCAAGAAATCAATACCCCAGATCGGTTTATATGGAAGCTATATCAGGTTATGAACCGATTTGCAGCATACTTAGCACAGTTATTGGAAGTCATAACAAAACACCTCGTGCAAAATTTTAGCCAAATCCGATAAGAATTGCGCCCTTTAGAGGCTCAAGAAGTGAAGACCCCAGATCAGTTTATATGGCAGCTATATCAGGCTATAAACTGATTTACACCATACTTAGCACAGTTGTTGGTAGACATAACAAACCACCATGTGCAAAATTACAGCCAAATTGGATAAGAATTGCGCCCTCTAGAGTCTCAAGAAGTCAAGACCCCAGATCGGTTTATATGGCAGCTATATCAGGTTATGAACCGATTTGCAGCATACTTAGCACAGTTATTGGAAGTCATAACAAAACACCTCATGCAAAATTTTAGCCAAATCGGATAAGAATTGCGCCCTCTAGAGGCTCAAGAAGTCAAGACCCGAGATCGGTTTATATGGCAGCTCTACCAGGTTAGGCACCGATTTGAACCATGCCTAGCACAGTTGTTGGAAGTGGTACCAAAACATCATGTGCGAAATTACAGCCAAATCGGATAAGAATTGCGCCCTCTAGAGGCTCAAGAAGTCAAGACCCCAGATCGGTTTATATGGCAGCTATATCAGGTTATGAACTGATGTGCACCATACTTGGCACAGTTGTTGGTAGACGTAACAAAACACCTCGTGCAAAATTTTAGCCAAATCGGATGCCCTCTAGAGGCTCAAGAAGTCAAGACCTCAGATCGGTTTATATGGCAGCCCAGCACAGTTGTTGGAAATGATACTAAAAAATCGCGTGCAAAATTACAGCCAAACCGGATACGAATTGTAGAGGGGCAATTCGCAAGCTGAAGAAGTCAAGAACTCAGATAGGGAGGGTATAAAAAAAAGGGGTATTGGGCTGCAATTTTGCACTGACTCGCTTTTTATACAAACCACCAAAGGATTTGTCATTCCGTTTGCAACACATCGAAATATCCATTTTCGACCCTATAAAGTCTATATATTCTTGATCAGCGTAAAAATCTAAGACGATCTAGACATGTCCGTCCGTCTGTCTGCCTGTCTGTTCAAATTACGCTACAGTCTTAAAAAGTAAAGATATTGAGCGGAAGCTTTGCACAGATTCTTTTTTTGTCCATAAGCAGGTTAAGTTCACAGATGGGCTATATCGGAAGATATCTTGATATAACCCCCATATAGACCGATCCTCTGATGTAGGGTCTAAGGCCCATAAAAGCCACATTTATTATACGATTTTGCTGAAATTTGCGACAGTGAGTTGTGTTAGGCCCTTCGACATCCTTTGATAATTTGGCCCAGATCGGTTCAGATTTGGTTATAGCTGACACATAGACCGAATCTCCGATTTAGGGTCTTAGGCTTTTGCTGAAATTTGGGACAGTGCTTTGTCTTATGCTCTTCGACATCTTTCTTCAATTTGGCCCCGATCGGTTCTGATTTGGATATAGCTGCCATATAGACCGATTTCTCGATTTAAGGCTTTGGGCCCATAAAAGCCATATTTAATATTCGATTTTGCTGAAATTAAGGACAGTGAGTTGTTTTAGGCCCTTCGACATCTTTCGTCAATTTGGCCCAGATCGGTCCAGATTTGGATATAGCTGCCATATAGACCGATCCTCCGATTTAAGGTCTTGGGCCCATAAAAGGGGCATTTATTATCCAATTTTGCCAAAATTTTGGACAGTGTTAGAACTCTTGACACCCTTTTTCAATTTGGCTTAGATCGGTCCAGATTTGGATATAGCTCCCCATATAGACCTCTCTTTCGAATTAAGGTCTTGGGCCCATAAAAGGCGCATTTATTGCCCGATTTTGCCGAAATTTGGGACAGTGAGTTGTGTTAGCCCCTTCGACATCCTCCGATAATTTGGCCCAGATCAGTTCAGATTTGGTTATAGCTGCCATATAGACCGATCCTCCGATTTAGGGTCTAAGGCCAATAAAAGTCACATTTATTATCCGATTTAGCTGAAATTTGGGACAGTGAGTTGTCTGAGGCCCTTCGACATCTTTTTGCAATTTGCCCCTGATCGTTCCAGATTTGGATATAGCTGCCACATAGACCGATTCTCCGATTTAAGGGCTTAGGCCCATAAAAGCCACATTTATTATACGATTTTGCTGAAATTCGCGACAGTGAGTTGTGTTAGGCCCTTCGACATCTTTCTTCAATTTGCCCCTGATCGGTCCAGATTTGGTTATAGCTGCCATATGGACCGATCATCCGTTGTAGGGTCTTAGGCCCATAAAAGGCACATTTATTATCCGATTTTGCTGAAATTTGGGACAGTGAGTTGTTTTAGGCCCTTCGACACCCTTCTTCAATTTGGCTTAGATCGGTCCAGATTTGGATATAGCTCCCATATACCGATCTCTCGATTTTAGGACTTAGGCCCATAAATGGCCATTTATTGTTCGATTTTGCCAAATCTTTGTACAGTGAGTTGTGTTAGGTTCTTCGACATCCCTCTTCAATAGTTCGGTCCAGATTTGGATATACCTTCCATATAGACCGATCTCTCGATTTAAGGTATTGGGCCCATAAAAGGCGCATTTATTGTCCGATTTTGCCAAATCTTTGTACAGTGAGTTGTGTTAGGTTCTTCGACATCCCTCTTCAATAGTTCGGTCCAGATTTGGATATACCTTCCATATAGACCGATCTCTCGATTTAAGGTCTTGGGCCCATAAAAGGCGCATTTATTGTCCGATTTCGCCGAAATTTTGAACAGTGAGTTGGGTAAGGCTCTTCGACATCCTTTTTAAATTTGGTTTAGATCGGTCCAGATTTGGATATAGCTCCCATATAGACCGATTTCTCGATTTAAGGCTTTGGGCTCATAAAAGCCATATTTATTATCCGATTTTGCTGAAATTTGGGACAGTGAGTTGTGTTAGGCCCTTCGACATCCTTCTTCAATTTGGCTTAGATCGGTCCAGATTTGTATATAGCTCCCATTTAGACCGATTTCTCGATTTAAGGCTTTGGGCCCATAAGAGGCGCGTTTATTATCCGATTTCGCCGAAATTTGGGACAGTGAGTTGTGTTAGGCTCTCCGTCTGCCTTCTTAAATTTGGTTAAGATCGGTCCATATTTGGATATAGTTGCCATATAGACCGATATCTCGATTTAAGGTCTTGGCCCCATAAAAGTCGCATTTGTAATCCGGTTTCACTGAAATTTGACACAATGACTTGTGTTTTGCTTTTCGACATCTTTGTCGTATGTGTAGTTTTGTGGTTTTAATATTTGGTCCAAAACGGAATATATTTCGATATAGCTGCTATGGCTCATAAGGTATGCATTTTTCACCGCATTTTGACGAAAGCTGGTTTACATATATACCCAAGGTGGTGGGTATCCAAAGTTCGGCCCGGCCGAACATGATACCATTTTACTTGCTAATTGAAACATTGTTTGTGAAATTTATTTCTGTGTACTTTAGGCGGTAGCATAGCTGCCACAAACAGAATGACTAAATTTATATACCCCCCATTCTATGGTGGCTGTTTGAAAAATGCAAAATTTATTCCGTTCGAACACCAGCGATATTAACAAGGCTTTGGTGGTGCTCAAGAGCATTTAAAAATGCCATAAGTTATGCATTTAGTGCCTTTAAAACATCATGCAACACCCTCGCAATTGCAATGCCATTTTCATTGCTGAGCCTTTTAAGCATTGAAGTGTGAATGACATCTTGGGTATATTGTCTTGGCTCCCGCCCCATGCTGGCAATTTTACAAGACAATATTTATTTGGACTCTTTGGCTTACAGGAGGCAATGCTTTAGAAATTCAAACTCTCTTAGCAGACGTATAGAGTAGCAGGTAACGATCGCATGGCAATTGCCAATATTCATAAGTATTCGTGTATATGGCAACGTCTTAATGTCTCAGAGTGCCCATACTACTGCCCGTAAGCGTGTGTTAAGTACGCTTACAATTTATTCATTTATTTATTGGGTCAATGTTGTTAACAATTCATTAACAATTTGCATTTATTTCATGCGTTCGCCTCCAACTATTAAATATTCATGTGTAATGAAATTTGCAATGACATGAGCCGAATACATGGGCAAGTGGCAAAAATGGCAATAAATAACCAGTGGCCATGATGTAATTTTATCGATGCACAGCAATTTTACCCCAACGATCCTGTTTAAGCTCTCCGTCGGCTACTTCAGGGAATATAAAGCAAAATTTCCATAATTTTCTACTTCAAAGGTTTTTGTGGTAGTTTTAAAATGCCCTTAACCTACCGATATGATGAGTGGTAGCTACTGTATTAGCACGTCGTAATAATTTCATAATTTCCTGGAAAGTCAAACAGTCAATCAATACTCAATCCACTCTCTTAATTAGTTGAGCGGCAATGGCTCCAAATCAATATTTGCAGTTGATAAACAGACATGGCCATTTCCCATTTCCCATTCCCCCCTATGCATCATTAAATTTCCCACACACATGGCCGATAACGATAAACCAGAACTTGATGACTCTGTCAGTGACATCTATATGTCGGCTTTTAATAATCGATGTTGACATTTCCCATTACACCTACTTAACGATACAATTTATTATTCAAATAGCATTAAGCCAGATATAAAAGCTCTTGAATTTATTGAATCAAAACATTATTGATGGGATTTTGAGTTTTAAGAGAATGATGTAATTGTGGCAGCAAAATAAATAAAAAAAAGTTATATCATTGTAATGAAGCTATGGCTTTTTATAACCACCACCAAAGGACAATGGGTACATTAATTTTGTCATTCCGTTTACAAGTCACACATGGCATGCCCTTACGTCCATCTATCTGTGCAAAACACGTTGGATCTCTAACAAGTAAAAATGTGCTGGGTTGGGCCGTGCGGAATCTTGGGAATGCACCACCATGGATTCTGTAAAAGTTTCCACAAATAAACTCAGCTGAAGACATGTGAATATTTTTCGTACCAAGTTGCTGAAAATCAGGCAAAACTGATGTTTCTAGGGCCCGTACAAGATAATCGGAAGATCGGTTTATATGGAAGCTATATCAGGTTATAGACCGATTTGTACCGTACTTGGCACACCAGACTCCGGACAAAATTTCAGCCAAATTGAATAACAAATACGGTTTCCAGGGGTTCAAGAAGTCTAAACAGGAGATCGATTTATGTGGGAGGCAGGCCCGTAGCCAGGATTTAATTTCGTGGGGGGGAAGGGCAGTCCCCTCATTGTGGTTCCAAATGGAAATAATCATTTTTATACCCACCAAAGAAGGATGGGGGTGCATTCATTTTGTCATTTCGTTTGCAATACATGGAAATATCCATTTCCGACCCCATAAAGTATATATTCTTGTTCAAAGTAAAAATTCAAGACGATCTAGCCATGTCCGTCCATTTGTCTGCTAAAATCACGCTACACTCTTTAAAATAGAGATATTGAGCTGAAACTTTGCACAGAATCTTTTTTTGTCCATAAGCAGGTTAAGCTCGAAGATGGGCTATATCAGACTATATCTTGATATAGCCCCCATATAGACCGATCGGCCGATTTAGGGTCTTAGGCCCATAAAAGCCACATTTATTATCCGATTTTGCTGAAATTAGGGACAGTGACTTAAGTTAGATCCCACGACATCTTTCTGCAATATGGCCCAGATCGGTCCAGATTTCAATATAGCTGCAATATAGATCGATCTCTCGATTTAAGGATTTGGGCCCATAAACGGCGCATTTATTGTCCGATGTTGTCGAAATTTGGGTCAGTGACTTATGTTAGGCCCCTCAACATAGTTCTGCAATATGGCACAGATCGGTCCAGTTTTGGATATAGCTGCCATATAGACCGATCTCTCTATTAATGTTTTTTTGCCCATAAAAGGCGCATTTATTGTCCGATGTAGTCGAAATTTGGGTCAGTGACTTATGTTAGGCCCCTCAACACAGTTCTGCAATATGGCACAGATTGGTCCAGTTTTGGATATAGCTGTCATATAGACCGATCTCTCGATTTAGGGTTTTGGGCCCATAAAAGTCGCATTTATTGTCCGATGTCGTCGAAATTTGAGTCAGTGACTAAAGTTAGGCCCCTCAATATAGTTCTGCAATACGGCACAGATCGGTCCAGGTTTGGATATAGCTGCCATATAGACCGATCTCTTGATATAAGGTTTTGGGCCCATAAAAGGCGCATTTATTGTCTAATGTTATCGAAATTTGGGACAGTGACCTAACCTAAGCCCCTTGACATCCTTCTGCAATATGGTACATATCGCTCCAGATTTGGATATAAACCAGAAATGAGCCTCATCGCTGAACAAAATTTGTCAAAATTTGAACACATTTCGAATCGAACACTGATTTTGGTAATAAAATTCAATGATTTGCAAGCGTTGCTCGTTAGTAAGTCTATTCATGATGAAATGTCAAAGCATACTGAGCATCTTTCTCTTTGACACCATGTCTGAAATCCCACGTGATCTGTCAAATACTAATGCATGAAAATCCTAACCTCAAAAAAATCACCCTTTAGATGCCATATAGACCGTTCTCTAGATATAAGGTTTTGGGATCATAAAAGGTGCATTTATTGTCCGATGTCATCGAAATTTGGGACTGTGACTTAAGTTAGGCCCTTCGACATAGTTCTGCAATATGGCACAGATCGGTCCAGATTTGGATGTAGCTCCCATATAGACCCTTCTCTCGATTTAAGATTTTGGGCCCATAAAAGGCGCATTTATTGTCCGATTTCGCCGAAATTTGGGAAAAAGAGTTAAGTTAGGCTCTTCTATATTCCTCTTCAATTTGGCTCCGATCGGTCTAGTTTTGGATATAGCTGCTACATAGACCGATCTCTATTTATAAGGTTTTGGGACCATAGAAGGCGCATTTATTGTCCAATTTCGCCGAAATTTGGGACAGTGAGTTGTGTTAGGCTCTTCGTCACTTTTCTAAATTTTGGCCCAGATCAGTTCAGATTTGGATATAGCTGCCATATATACCAATATCTCGATTTAAAGTCTTGGCCCCATAAAAGGCACATTTTTAATCCGATTTCGCTTAAATTTGACACATTGCCCTATGTAGCATTGGAGGCCACCGTAGCGCAGAGGTTAACATGTCCGCCTATGACGCTGAACGCCTGGGTTCGAATCCTGGCGAGACCATCAGAAAAAATATCCAGTGGTGGTTTTCCCCTCCTAATGCCGGCAACATTTGTGAGGCATTATGCCATGTTAAACTTCTCTCCAAAGAGGTTTCGCACTGCGGCACACCGTTCGGACTTGGCTAAAAAAGGAAGGGCCCGTTATCATTGAGGTTAAATTTGAATCGGACTGTACGCATTGATATGTGAGAAGTTTGCACCTGTTTCTTAGTGGAATGTTCATGGGCAAAATTTGCATTTGCATGCTTTTCGGCCTAGAGACGAAGCCTATTGAATTTGGAAATCGGTTCAGATTTGGATATAGCTTCCACATATATATGTTCGTCCAATTTGCAATAATAATGCAGTAAAATGATCATTTGTTAGCCGATTCTCTTGAAATTTGGCAAGAAGGATTTTCTCTCGACTATCGACGTTACTGGTGAATTTCATAGAAATCGGTTCAGATTTAGATATAGCTGTCATATATGTACATCGCCCGATTTTCACTCCAAGAGTCACTGCAAGCGCATTTGTTGACCAATATTGCCGAAATTTTGCACATCGCTTTTCTCGACGACTACCACACTATCGGAGAAGTTTTCTCAAAATCGGTTCAGATTTAGATATAGCTCCCATATATATGATCGTCTGATTTTGAGAAATATTGGAATAAAGTGCTCATTAGTTAACCGATTCTCTTGAAATTCAGCCGGAGAGATCTTCTTAGGGCTCTTCATATTACTGGGGAATTTCCTAGAAATCGGTCCAGATTTAGATATAGCTGTCATATATGTACATTGCCCGATTTTCACTCCAAGAGTCACTGCCAGCGCATTTGTTGACCAATGTTGTCGAGATTTTGCACAACGCTTTCCTTCACGACTACCACAATATCTGAGAAGTTTGGATAATTTTCAATAATCTTGTCATTTGTCAACCGTAGTTATTGTTTTTTTTTTAGCATATTAGCCAGGAAAACATCTACTGAGGTCTATCAAAATTGGTTCAGAATTGGATATAGCTGCCACATTGTACTTATTGGGTAGGGGTAGGGTATTATACAGTCGGCACCGCCCGACTTTTGCCTTTCCTTACGGGTTTTCAAATCGGTTTATTTGGGAGCTGGGGCTATCCTTTGTATTGTTATGAAATTAGTCCCATCTTATGACATCGTAACTCGATTAGACCTATCTATTCCAAGGAATTGAAATATTTACTTATTGCTATAACCTTTACCTAATAAATAATGTAAGCTTCTTGCAAAAAAAAAATTCCTATGAATTTCATAATTAGCTGAGATTACCGAAAAATACAAATGTCATATACATAATTAAAATCGCATTCCACTGAAATACTTACTTATTTGTTAAGAACCAAAAACCTAAAACGAAAAGATATGAAAAGAAATCATTTACATTTTATCATCAAATTCTTTGGGAAGAAAAAACGAATAAGAATAAATTATCTTAATTGATGTCAATACTCAAAAGCTTTGCAGTTATTCCTTGTCAACGAGCATGTAATTAGAGCAACAAAGATTCACCAGAACACTTTGAAGAAAAACTTTCATTCAATAAAGGCTTAAATTATAAATGTATGTCATGGTTTGTGTTTTGTGGGAAGGCAACTTTTAATTTGCTCAAGGCCAACAGAATTTCATAAAATTTAAAGGGCAAAAATTATTACCACTCACACTCTGTTTTGAGGATGACAACACACACGTGCTTTCAAAACTTACATTCGCATTCATATTCTACTCCCAAATACCTTTATTTGAGCCCCATACTGCGAGGGTCACGAAAAAATTGCTGTTTATGGGGTTTTTTGAGAAAGGGGTAGACCACCAGAAAATTGGTCCCGAAAGTGGGTATCAATTCTTGCTCTATCCCCTAAATTCCTTTCATTTAAGTTCTACATTGACATGGTGGGTAAATATGCCCGATTTAGGGGTGTTTTGGTGATTGGAATGGTCCCCAAACACCAAGCCCGGGAAATATATCAACAACGGGCTCTATTCTCATATATCATATATATGAACCCCTTATTGCCATTGGTCTCAAAATTGGATATCAAATTCGTTTTCTAATCTCACTTAAACTTCTTATTGCAAAAGTCGGCTAATATATCCGGTTTGGGGTATTGACTCTAAAAACTATATATATTTAGCTCCACTCTCTTTAAGACCCAAAATGTCTTGGTGAGCAAATACGTCCGATTTGGGGGTTATTATAGTGGTGGGAAGTCCCCTAGGCAGTTGGTTCCTAATAGTGATATCAGATATGTGGTCTACTCCCAAAAATGTTGTTATCAGATACGTGGTCTACTCCCAAATACCTTTAATTCAAGCCCCATATTTCCATAGTCGACAAACATGACCGGCTTGGGGGGTGGTTTGGGGGATGGGCGGCCACTCAGTGAGTTGACCTTGACAATATATATCGGATTAGTGTTCTACTCTAAAAACCCTCTTATTTGAGCCTCATATTGCAATAGTCAGCAAATACTTACAATTTGGGTGGGGTTGTGGGGGTGTGGTGGCCCCATAGACACGTTTTCCCGAATATTGATATCAGATTCGTGCTTTAATCCCAAAGATCTTTCATTTGAGCCCCATATTGCTATGGTCGTAAATTTCCCCCTTGGGGGAATGTTTTTGGGGAGAGGCGGCCGCCCAAACACTTGGTCCCACATTTGGATATCTGATTCTAACTCTACATTCAAATACCTTTTATTTAAGCCCCATATTGCCATGGTCAGTAAATAAGTCCAGTTTGGGGGGTATTTTTGGGGAAACTTGGTTCCACATATCAGATTCGTATTGTACTCGCAAATACCTTTCATTTGAGTCCCATATTGCCATAGTCGGTAAATGAGTCCTGTTTGGGGGGTGTCTTGGGGGAGGGGTGGACCCCCAGAATCGTGGTCCCACATTTGGATTTAAGATTCGTATTCTACTCGCAAATACCTTTCATTTGAGCCCCATATTGCCATGATCGGTAAATATGTCCGATTTAAGGGGTTTTGGGGCTTGGGGTGGTCCCCCTAACACTTTGTCCGACAATTGGATATCAGATTCGTATTCTACCCACAAATACCTTTTATTTAAGCCCCATATTCCTATGGTCAGTAAATAAGTCTTGTTTGGGGGTGTTTTGGGGGAGGGGTGTACCCCCAGAATCGTGGTCCCGCATTTGGATATCAGATTCGTATTCTACTCGCAAATACCTTTCATTTGAGTCACATATTACCATGGTCGGTAAATATGTCCGATTTAGGGGTGTTTTGGGGGTTGGGGTAGCCCCCCCAACATTTGGTCCGACATTTGGATATCAGATACGTTTTCTTATCCTAAATACCTTTCCTTTGAGTCCCATATTTTCGTGATTGGTGTAAATATATATTTGGTAGGTTGAAAGATGGGGCGGCCCCCCTTCGTACCCCATCCCAAATTTGGATACCAAATTTGAATTTTTAGGGTACTATATGAGAGCACACAAAATTTCGCTTAAATCGCACCACCCATCACCGAGATATGGCGTTTCTGAAAATTAGGGTAAGGGGGAGGGTCCGCCGCCCCCCCCCCCCCCCCCCTTCAGATATAAAAAAATGTAGTACCCTATTTTTATCACGGGATCATTATGCACCATCTGTGAAAATTTCGGTTCAGCCATTCCGGTTCATCCATTCCTGAACACACAAACAAACAAATAAACAAACAAACAAACAAACAAACAAACAAACAAACAAACAAACAAACAAACAAACAAACAAACAAACAAACAAACAAACAAACAAACAAACAAACAAACAAACAAACAAACAAACAAACAAACAAACAAACAAACAAACAAACAAACAAACAAACAAACAAACAAACAAACAAACAAACAAACAAACAAACAAACAAACAAACAAACAAACAAACAAACAAAGATTGGCCCAATCTAGACGATATTCAACAAAAAGGTTAAGAGGGATGCCAAAACGCACTGCTTTCATCAAAATCGGATGAAAAATGCTCGTTTTATGGGCTCATTACACAATATCGGGAGATCGTTATATATGGCAGCTATATCCAAATATGGTCTGATCTGGACGATATTCAACAAAAAGGTTTAGAAGGGTACCGGAACTCGCGGTGCCAAATTTCAATAAAATAGGATGAAAAATGCTTCTTTTATAGACTCATTACACAATATCGGGAGATCTATATCCAAATATGGTCGGATCTGTACCACATTTGACAGGAATGGGTAGGGATGTACCAGAACACAGTGTGCCAAATTTCATCGAATTCGGGTAATAAATGGATCAACCACCCGATCTCCCGATATAGGGTATTGAGGCCACCCTATATCGGGAGATCGGATGGTCGGTCTTAGGGCAGCTATATCCAAATATAGTCCGATCTGAAACGCACTTCACATAAATGAATAAGGGTTCTCCAGAACTCACTGTGACAAATTTCATCGAAATCGGATGAAAAATGACCAATTCATTGCCTCAAGACTTTAAGTCTGGAGATCAGTCTATATAGCGGCTATGTATAACTAAAATCCGATTTTATGAGATCAGAAGGTTAGGTTTACATACAAAGAATACGAAATCATCAAAATTTTTTTTAAAAATATTTTTATACCCAAGATATCTGCAAAATTATAAAAACCGAGCTTTTGGGTATAAATGGGTAAATACCCGGGTATTTATCCAATCTAACGGGTAAATACCTTTTGGGTATTTACCCATCGCCCATCTCTACAAATAGACAGATAGAAACTCATCATCAAGCTCATCCTGCTCTATACGTTATGTCGGCACGGACCCATCGCCATAACATTTCCTTTTTTGCTCATTGGGATCCAAAGGGAAACAAATGGAGTGCTTAGAGGGTAGGGGAAAAAATTGGCTCCTTTCTAGCATGGGACAGCCTAATACATATATACGAAACTCGATTTGTTATAGCGGTTGTACATCTCACTCACTTTTGTTAAAGATTTACAAAATCGAAAGCCTAAAAATTTAATGACAAAAAATTCTAGGAAAAGATACGCTTATGTGTTTTTTAAGAAAGAAGAACACATGCCATTTTTATCAATGACTTCATATCATTCAGCTTTTTTATACCCTCCACCATAGGATGGGAGTATACTAATTTCGTCATTCGGTTTGTAACACCTCGAAATATGCGTCTGAGATCTCAGCCATGTCCGTCCGTCTGTCCGTCCGTCCGTTTCTATGTCGAAAGCAAACTAACTTCCGAAGGAGTAAAGCTAGCCGCTTAAAATTTTGCAAAAATACTTTTTGTTAGTGCAGGTCGGTTGGGCCAAATCGTTACATGTTTTGATAAAGCTGCCATATAAACCGATCTTGGATCTTGACTTCTTGAGCTTCTAGAGCTCGTGAGCTTTGCACGTAGTGTTTCGGTATCACCTCCAACAACTGTGCTAAGTAGGGCGCAAATCGATAAATAACCTGATATAGCTGCCATATAAACCTACCTGGGATCTTGACTTCGTGAGCCTATAGAGGGCGCAATTCTCGTTCGATTTGGCTGAAATTTTGCATGAGGAGTTCTGTTACGACTTCCAATAACTGTGCCAAGTATGGCGCAAATCGGTACATAACCTGATATAGCTGCCATATAAACCGAACTGTGATCTTGACCTCTTGAGCTTCTTGAGGGCTTCTTGAAACTCTAGAGGGCGCAATTCTCGTCCAATTTGACTGAAATTTCGCACGTAGTTTTTCGGTATTACTTTCAACAACTGTGCTAAGTATGGTTCAAATCGGTTCATGTGTTGGTAAAGCTGCCATATAAACCGATCTTGGATCTTGACTTCTTGAGCCTCTAGAGGGCGCAATTATCATCCGATTTGACTGAAATTTTGCACGTGGTGTGTCGTCATGACTTCTAACAACTGTGCTAAGTATGGTTCAAATCGATTCATGTTTTGGTATAGCTGCCATATAAACCGATCTTGGATCTTGACTTTTTGAGCCTCTTGAGGGCGCAATTGTCATCCGATTTGGCTGAAATTTTGCATGAGGTGTTTTGGTTTCACTTCCAACAACTGTGCTAAGTATGATTCAAATCGGTTCATAACCTGATATAGCTGTCATATAAACCGATCTGGGATCTTGGCTTCTTGAGCCGCTGGAGGGCGCAATTCTCGTCCGATTTGACTGATATTTTGCTCGTAGTCTTTTGGTATCACTTCCAACAAGTGCGCTAAGTTTGGTTCAAAACTGCCCACGTTTTGATATAGCTGCCATATAAACCGATCTTGAATCTTGACTTCTTGAGCCTCTAGAGGGCGCAATTCTCATCCGATTTGGCTGAAATTTTGCATGAGGTGTTCTGCTACGACTTCCAATAATTGTGCTAAGTATGATTCAAATCAGTTCATAATCTGATATAGCTGCCATATAAACCGATCTTGGATCATGACTTCTTGAGCCTCTAGAGGGCGCAATTCTCATCCGATTTGGCAGAAATTTTGTACAACACCTTCTCTCATGACCCTCAACATACTTGTCTAATATGGTCTGAATCGATCAATAGCTTGATATAGCTCCCATATAAACCGATCTCCCGATTTTGCTTCTTGAGCCCCTACAAGGCGCAATTCTTATCCAAATAAACCGAAATATTACACAATGACCTCTACAATGTTGAGCATTCATTTACGGTCCGAATTGGACTATAACATGATATATTTTTTGTTTGCCTCAAACAGAGATACGCGCATAGAACTCGACAAATGCGATCCATGGTGGAGGGTATATAAGATTCGGCCCAGCCAAACTTGGCACGCTCTTACTTGTTTCCCATTGAAACATTTCAAAGGTGGGGGGGGGGCACTACTTGATACGTGTTGACAAGAGCGTCTTGTTGTAAGTCATATCCGGTTGCTTTTGTCATTATTCATTCGTCTCCCTAAGGACATAAATATCATCCTTAATTCTAACGCTTGATGTGTTTTTTCTTCTTAACTTCGCAGCTTGATTTTTTTTTTTTTTTGATTCTTTGCTAACAGTTTGGTGTAAAAATTTATTACGAACCCCCAGATGACACTTTAACTAGCCATCAATTGAAAATTGAAAAGCTATTCAATTCGAAATGGGACAATTGGTTTTGAGCACATTTGCGACACGTGCTTTATTTCCTCCAAACTCAAAACAACAACAAAATGTTGTGAGCTGCAGGCAAGACTTTTTTCCAGGCGATAGACAATTGTGGCATTTTATTGTTGACGCTCTGGCATAACATCGCCATACTTTGTCTATCTATGTTTTTTTTTTTTTTTTTTCTTTTTGCCCAGCTCAGGAGATAGGTAATGACCAACTGTCGTTTTAGAGACTTGGCAAACGCAAAATCATTTAACTTTAAACGCCTACAATTCAATTGAACATGAACGAAAAATCGCCAACGCCATCAGCCATCAGAATTCGAATCAGCAACAGCTCGGTTATCAGCTTAAGGGCATCAGCGCGAATTATCAACAGAATCATCAGCTCGACCAAGATTTTGCGATTGAGAAGTGCTGGAGGCGAGGTCCAGCAACAGCACTCAAGTGATTCTAATGTGTGTGTGTGTGTGTGCACCATATGGAGAGTGCTTATGCTTGGATCTGATCTGATAAGCCGATAGAAGAGAAACAGAATGGTGGGTCAGATGGGAATGAATGAATGAATGGACGATTGGCTTGCATGTGGCTGCTGACGCCAGCGCTTCCACTGCCACTGTCACTGCCGCTGCTGTCCATAGATTAGTTTTGCAAAAAAAAGAGGCACTTTAAGATGAGGGTCAGTAGTTAGTCAGCTGCTGTATTTTACGAGACTTTAAAAGCAAATTTAAGTGCCTGTATACATTTCGGATTTTCGTCCATCAGTAGTCCTCTGCCCAGTGCCACCACAAGCATTTGCCAGTGGTCACTGCAGCCCAACTGCCACTCAGTCGTCATCAGTAGTTGCTTGGCAGTCGGACGAGTAGTCATAAATCTAGATTTAGTGCATGGTGATATGGTGATGGCACACTCAGGAAAGAAAGGAAGCCTGCCCAAAGTGGACAACCAGAAATAAATCGACAAAAACTAGGAGACTGGACAGAAGAGATGGGTATGCTTCTCATTTAGAACATGAAGACGACGACTACTACTACTACAACTATGATGATGACAATAACGCTGATCATCATGATGATGGCTATGTGGCAATGTGCCCTGGCTTTGGAAATGGAAATTGCTGTGAATGATGTACGTTGTCATCATGTATACAAAAATAACTGTTTACTACAGATAATGATGCAAAGCGAAAATTAGAACCAAAGGCACACATCTCTGATCAAAAAGGAAGAGGAACACACCAAATATCGTGAACTTGAATGATAAGTAGTGTTTGTATATATATATTTGACAAGCACTTGAAATGTTTGCAAGAAAAATGGAAATAAAAGCAAATTGCAGAAAATCTTAAAAATAGGAATGAATGTGGGTCACTATAGAGAAAAAGTAATGTGAAAGGGGTTTAATACATAAAGACAGCGTTTTATTAATAAAAAAACAAATACTGCACCATTATAACCATGATTTTTGGACTTAACAAATCATTTTGGAGAAGAGTTGTAATTTTTTTGAAACTGTTATACAATTTTTAAAACTGTTATACTAACCATTTATAACTGTTATACAAATTTTAAAATTGTTATACTCTTATTTCAAATATTTAAAACTGTT